>NC_069509.1:200306586-200524086 GCF_027579735.1 Bombina bombina
AAGTACTGTGTATGTATATTACTTATGTATGTGCACAAGTAATGGTGTATGTATACTACTATATGTATGTTCACAAGTAATGTTATGTATACTCTATATGTATGTGCACAAAGTAATGTGTATTTATAGTACTATACTGTATGTGCACAAGATATTGTGTATGTATATACATATGTATGTGCACACGTAATGTGTATGTATATCTACTATATGATATGTGCACAAGTAAGTGTGTATGTATATAACTATATGTATGTGCACAAGTAATGTGATTTGTATATTACTGTATGTATGTGCACAAGTAGAAGTGTAGTATACTACTGTATGTATGTGCACAAGTAATGTGTATGTATACTACTATATGTATGTGCACAAATAATGTGTATGTATACTACTATATGTATGTGCACAAGTAATGTGTATTTGTATATTACTGTATGTATGTGCACAAGTAATGTGTATATATACTACTATATGTATGTGCACAAGTAATGTGTATGTATACTACTATATGTATGTGCACAAGTAATGTGTATGTATACTACTATATGTATGTGCACAAGTAATGTGTATGTATACTACTGTATGTATGTGCACAAGTAATGTGTATGTATATTACTGTATGTATGTGCACAAGTAATGTGTATGTATACTACTATATGTATGTGCACAAGTAATGTGTATTTGTATATTACTGTATGTATGTGCACAAGTAATGTGTATTTGTATATTACTGTATGTATGTGCACAAGTAATGTGTATGTATATAACTATATGTATGTGCACAAGTAATGTGTATGTATATTACTATATGTATGTGCACAAGTAATGTGTATGTATATTACTATATGTATGTGCACAAGTAATGTGTATTTGTATATTACTGTATGTATGTGCACAAGTAATGTGTATTTGTATATTACTGTATGTATGTGCACAAGTAATGTGTATGTATATAACTATATGTATGTGCACAAGTAATGTGTATTTGTATATTACTGTATGTATGTGCACAAGTAATGTGTATGTATACTACTGTATGTATGTGCACAAGTAATGTGTATGTATACTACTATATGTATGTGCACAAGTAATGTGTATGTATATAACTATATGTATGTGCACAAGTAATGTGTATGTATACTACTATATGTATGTGCACAAGTAATGTGTATTTGTATATTACTGTATGTATGTGCACAAGTAATGTGTATGTATACTACTGTATGTATGTGCACAAGTAATGTGTATGTATACTACTATATGTATGTGCACAAGTAATGTGTATGTATACTACTATATGTATGTGCACAAGTAATGTGTATGTATACTACTATATGTATGTGCACAAGTAATGTGTATGTATACTACTATATGTATGTGCACACGTTAATGTGTATGTTATACCACTTATCATGTATGTGCACAAGTAATGTGTATGTATACTTACTATATGTATGTGCACAAGTAATGTGTATGTATTATTACTGTATGTATGGTGCACTGTAGATGTGTATGTATATACTGTATGTTATGGTGCACAAGTAATGTGTATGTTGATAAACTATATGTATGTGCACAAGTAATGTGTATATTGTATATTACTGTATGTATGTGACAGTAATGTGTATGTATACTACTTATGTATGTGCACAAGTAATGTTTATGTATACTTCGATTGTATGTGCACAAGTTAATGTGTATGTATACTACTTATATGTATGTGCACAAATAATGTGTACGTATACTACTTTATGTATGTGGCACAAGTAAATGGGGTATTTGTATATTTCTGTTGTATGTGCACAAGTAACTGTGTATGTATATAACTATATGTATGTGCACAAGTAATGTGTATGTATACTACTATATGTATGTGCACAAGTAATGTGTATGTATACTACTATATGTATGTGCACAAGTAATGTGTATGTATACTACTGTATGTATGTGCACAAGTAATGTGTATGTATATTACTGTATGTATGTGCACAAGTAATGTGTATGTATACTACTATATGTATGTGCACAAGTAATGTGTATTTGTATATTACTGTATGTATGTGCACAAGTAATGTGTATTTGTATATTACTGTATGTATGTGCACAAGTAATGTGTATGTATATAACTATATGTATGTGCACAAGTAATGTGTATGTATATTACTATATGTATGTGCACAAGTAATGTGTATGTATATTACTATATGTATGTGCACAAGTAATGTGTATTTGTATATTACTGTATGTATGTGCACAAGTAATGTGTATTTGTATATTACTGTATGTATGTGCACAAGTAATGTGTATGTATATAACTATATGTATGTGCACAAGTAATGTGTATGTATATTACTATATGTATGTGCACAAGTAATGTGTATTTGTATATTACTGTATGTATGTGCACAAGTAATGTGTATGTATATAACTATATGTATGTGCACAAGTAATGTGTATGTATACTACTATATGTATGTGCACAAGTAATGTGTATGTATACTACTGTATGTATGTGCACAAGTAATGTGTATGTATATTACTGTATGTATGTGCACAAGTAATGTGTATGTATACTACTATATGTATGTGCACAAGTAATGTGTATTTGTATATTACTGTATGTATGTGCACAAGTAATGTGTATTTGTATATTACTGTATGTATGTGCACAAGTAATGTGTATGTATATAACTATATGTATGTGCACAAGTAATGTGTATGTATATTACTATATGTATGTGCACAAGTAATGTGTATGTATATTACTATATGTATGTGCACAAGTAATGTGTATTTGTATATTACTGTATGTATGTGCACAAGTAATGTGTATTTGTATATTACTGTATGTATGTGCACAAGTAATGTGTATGTATATAACTATATGTATGTGCACAAGTAATGTGTATGTATATTACTATATGTATGTGCACAAGTAATGTGTATGTATATTATTGTATGTATGTGCACAAGTAATGTGTAGTATATTATTGTATGTATGTGCACAAGTAATGTGTATGTATATAACTATATGTATGTGCACAAGTAATGTGTATGTATACTACTATATGTATGTGCACAAAGTAATGTGTATGTATACTACTATATGTATGTGCACAAGTAATGTGTATTTATATTACTATATGTATGTGCACAAGTAATGTGTATCTATATTACTATATGTATGTGCACAAGTAATGTGTATGTATATAACTATATGTATGTGCACAAGTAATGTGTATGTATACTACTATATGTATGTGCACAAGTAATGTGTATGTATACTACTATATGTATGTGCACAAGTAATGTGTATTTATATTACTATATGTATGTGCACAAGTAATGTGTATGTATATTACTATATGTATGTGCACACGTAATGTGTATGTATACCACTATATGTATGTGCACAAGTAATGTGTATGTATACTACTATATGTATGTGCACAAGTAATGTGTATGTATATTACTGTATGTATGTGCACAAGTAATGTGTATGTATACTACTGTATGTATGTGCACAAGTAATGTGTATGTATATAACTATATGTATGTGCACAAGTAATGTGTATTTGTATATTACTGTATGTATGTGCACAAGTAATGTGTATGTATACTACTGTATGTATGTGCACAAGTAATGTTTATGTATACTACGATATGTATGTGCACAAGTAATGTGTATGTATACTACTATATGTATGTGCACAAATAATGTGTATGTATACTACTATATGTATGTGCACAAGTAATGTGTATTTGTATATTACTGTATGTATGTGCACAAGTAATGTGTATGTATACTACTATATGTATGTGCACAAGTAATGTGTATGTATACTACTATATGTATGTGCACAAGTAATGTGTATGTATACTACTATATGTATGTGCACAAGTAATGTGTATGTATACTACTGTATGTATGTGCACAAGTAATGTGTATGTATATTACTGTATGTATGTGCACAAGTAATGTGTATGTATACTACTATATGTATGTGCACAAGTAATGTGTATTTGTATATTACTGTATGTATGTGCACAAGTAATGTGTATTTGTATATTACTGTATGTATGTGCACAAGTAATGTGTATGTATATAACTATATATATGTGCACAAGTAATGTGTATGTATATTACTATATGTATGTGCACAAGTAATGTGTATGTATATTATTGTATGTATGTGCACAAGTAATGTGTATGTATATTATTGTATGTATGTGCACAAGTAATGTGTATGTATATAACTATATGTATGTGCACAAGTAATGTGTATGTATACTACTATATGTATGTGCACAAGTAATGTGTATGTATACTACTATATGTATGTGCACAAGTAATGTGTATTTATATTACTATATGTATGTGCACAAGTAATGTGTATCTATATTACTATATGTATGTGCACAAGTAATGTGTATGTATATAACTATATGTATGTGCACAAGTAATGTGTATGTATACTACTATATGTATGTGCACAAGTAATGTGTATCTATATTACTATATGTATGTGCACAAGTAATGTGTATGTATATAACTATATGTATGTGCACAAGTAATGTGTATGTATACTACTATATGTATGTGCACAAGTAATGTGTATGTATACTACTATATGTATGTGCACAAGTAATGTGTATTTATATTACTATATGCATGTGCACAAGTAATGTGTATGTATATTACTATATGTATGTGCACAAGTAATGTGTATGTATATTACTATATGTATGTGCACAAGTAATGTGTATGTATATTACTATATGTATGTGCACAAGTAATGTGTATGTATACTACTATATGTATGTGCACAAGTAATGTGTATGTATACTACTATATGTATGTGCACAAGTAATGTGTATGTATACTACTATATGTATGTGCACAAGTAATGTGTATGTATATTACATATGTATGTGCACAAGTAATGTGTATGTATATTACTATATGTATGTGCACAAGTAATGTGTATGTATACTACTATATGTATGTGCACAAGTAATGTGTATGTATATTACATATGTATGTGCACAAGTAATGTGTATGTATATTACTATATGTATGTGCACAAGTAATGTGTATGTATATTACTATATGTATGTGCACAAGTAATGTGTATGTATACTACTATATGTATTTGCACAAGTAATGTGTATGTATACTACTATATGTATGTGCACAAGTAATGTGTATGTATATTACTATATGTATGTGCACAAGTAATGTGTATGTATATTACTATATGTATGTGCACAAGTAATGTGTATGTATACTACTATATGTATGTGCACAAGTAATGTGTATGTATATTACTATATGTATGTGCACAAGTAATGTGTATGTATATTACTATATGTATGTGCACAAGTAATGTGTATGTATATTACTATATGTATGTGCACAAGTAATGTGTATGTATATTACTATATGTATGTGCACAAGTAATGTGTATGTATATTACTATATGTATGTCCACAAGTACTGTGTATGTATATTACTATATGTATGTGCACAAGTAATGTGTATTTATATTACTATATGTATGTGCACAAGTAATGTGTATGTATACTACTATATGTATGTGCACAAATAATGTGTATTTATATTACTATATGTATGTGCACAAGTAATGTGTATGTATATTACATATGTATGTGCACAAGTAATGTGTATGTATATTACTATATGTATGTGCACAAGTAATGTGTATGTATACTACTATATGTATGTGCACAAGTAATGTGTATTTGTATATTACTGTATGTATGTGCACAAGTAATGTGTATTTGTATATTACTGTATGTATGTGCACAAGTAATGTGTATGTATATAACTATATGTATGTGCACAAGTAATGTGTATGTATATTACTATATGTATGTGCACAAGTAATGTGTATGTATATTACTATATGTATGTGCACAAGTAATGTGTATTTGTATATTACTGTATGTATGTGCACAAGTAATGTGTATTTGTATATTACTGTATGTATGTGCACAAGTAATGTGTATGTATATAACTATATGTATGTGCACAAGTAATGTGTATGTATATTACTATATGTATGTGCACAAGTAATGTGTATTTGTATATTACTGTATGTATGTGCACAAGTAATGTGTATGTATATAACTATATGTATGTGCACAAGTAATGTGTATGTATACTACTATATGTATGTGCACAAGTAATGTGTATGTATACTACTGTATGTATGTGCACAAGTAATGTGTATGTATATTACTGTATGTATGTGCACAAGTAATGTGTATGTATATAACTATATGTATGTGCACAAGTAATGTGTATGTATATTACTATATGTATGTGCACAAGTAATGTGTATGTATATTACTATATGTATGTGCACAAGTAATGTGTATGTATACTACTATATGTATGTGCACAAGTAATGTGTATTTGTATATTACTGTATGTATGTGCACAAGTAATGTGTATTTGTATATTACTGTATGTATGTGCACAAGTAATGTGTATTTGTATATTACTGTATGTATGTGCACAAGTAATGTGTATGTATATAACTATATGTATGTGCACAAGTAATGTGTATGTATATTACTATATGTATGTGCACAAGTAATGTGTATGTATATTACTATATGTATGTGCACAAGTAATGTGTATTTGTATATTACTGTATGTATGTGCACAAGTAATGTGTATTTGTATATTACTGTATGTATGTGCACAAGTAATGTGTATGTATATAACTATATGTATGTGCACAAGTAATGTGTATGTATATTACTATATGTATGTGCACAAGTAATGTGTATGTATATTATTGTATGTATGTGCACAAGTAATGTGTATGTATATTATTGTATGTATGTGCACAAGTAATGTGTATGTATATAACTATATGTATGTGCACAAGTAATGTGTATGTATACTACTATATGTATGTGCACAAGTAATGTGTATGTATACTACTATATGTATGTGCACAAGTAATGTGTATGTATACTACTATATGTATGTGCACAAGTAATGTGTATGTATACTACTATATGTATGTGCACAAGTAATGTGTATGTATATTACATATGTATGTGCACAAGTAATGTGTATGTATATTACTATATGTATGTGCACAAGTAATTTTTATGTATATAACTATATTTACCTGTATTAGTAGTGTGTGTGCATGTGCACAAGTAATGTGTATGTATATAACTATATGTACCTGTATTAGTAGTGTGTGTGCATGTGCACAAGTAATTTGTATGTATATAACTATATGTACCTGTATTAGTAGTGTATGTGCACATGCACAAGTAATTTGTATGTATATAACTATATGTACCTGTATTAGTAGTGTGTGTGCACGTGCACAAGTAATGTGTATGTATATAACTATATGTACCTGTATTAGTAGTGTGTGTGCATGTGCACAAGTAATTTGTATGTATATAACTATATATGTACCTGTATTAGTAGTGTGTGTGCACGTGCACAAGTAATGTGTAATGTAGCAGACACCGGAGGAATAGTCCCCGTGCTTGGGATCCAGACCTCCTTCTCCAGCAGAGAAAATCCAGCAGCGAGCCTTCCTTTCCAGCATAACCGACTGGTAGTGTCAAGAGAACCACAGCATGAAGGTTAAATTGCCTCAAACTGGGGAACAGACTACAACACAAAGGACGACATTAAACACCAAATAGATTTCACCACCTCCCTCTAATTATGGGTGCCACCATATTGGAACTTAGGTTGCACTGCAGGTATCTGAGGGAGAGTTACTGCACATGGGCAAACACATCAGCACTGGAATGCAATAAAAGTTCATTTTCAACATGGCGGCAAGAGGTGTTGAGTAATATTCAGTAGTGTGCATATAAAATGTATTTAGTGTTTATTGTTCATTTTAAATACAGTACACTGTTTACATAAGGGGGGGGGGGGTAACTCATGGACTTACATCCTACTGACATCCTGACTGTCAGTTTACACTGGACCAAAGGGTTAATGACATCACATTAACATAATGAAATTATAATCAAACAAGAAGGAATAGCAAATCCCAACAATATTTCTAACACGAATTTTATTGCAAAAGTCAACAACAAAAAGAACAACCTGGTCTCTGGGCTCAGAAGCTACCCGAGTTAACCCCTGCAATTCCAGTGAATATTCTGCACCCTTGTAATGCAGTCTAAAACATAGGGGTACAGCGCCCAAATAGACCAGGGATAGGAACCTTCCCTCACCGGTAAAATAGTAGTATGCAGGAAGCAGATACTGGCATTGCCCTTACACTCAGACTCTGGAAGAGTTGGACACCTGAAGGATCTGTGTTTACAACTGAACCTTGTTAGAAATGTAATGAAATCATACGGCAGCATCTGTCTTCTGGTATATATGAGTCAGTGTAGAAGATAATGACATATCTATCACATAAATACTGTATTTATGGTTGGAGACATTGACAACAAAGTTAAATAGTAAAGGGACAGTCAACACCAGAAATATTGTTGTTTAAAAATATAGATAATCCCTTTATTACCCATTCCCCAGTTTTGCATAACCAGCACAGTTATATTAATACACTTTTTACCTCTGTGATTACCCTGTATCTAATCCTCTGCAAACTGCCCCTTATTTCAGTGCTATTTACAGACTTGCATTTTAGCCAATCAGTGCTGACTCCTAGGTAACTTCATGTGCGTGAACTCAATGTTATCTATAGTGGTGAAAAACTGTCAAAATGCATTCAGATAAGAGGCGGCCTTCAAGGTCTAAGAAATTAGCATATGAGCCTTCCTAAGTTTAGCTGTCAACTAAGAATACCAAGAGAACAAAGCAAAATTGGTGATAAAAGTAAATTGGAAAGTTGTTAATAATTACATGACCTATCTGAATCATGAAAGTTTATTTTGGACTTGCCTGTCCCTTTAAGGTTGCAGAGGGTACTCATCATTTGCTGCTAACCTAATCCTAACTTTATTGTAAAATCTTCATTCCCTCCTATAGCCCTGTCCTTGCTCTGTGTAAAGTGCTGGGCATATACATAAGGTGCAGATGGCTGAGATATAGGTTTGCTGCAGTAGTAAAAGGGTTATAGTGGCTGACTAGATTATGTCACTACAGTATATTTTTTCTAGGATAAAATGTTTTGTATAAAACAGGAGAAATGGTTTGTGAGATGAAGCGCTTATGGGAGATACCTGAGTCGCTCTAGAACACAGGTGTCATAGCTCACCTTATAAGAAATGCTGAAGTAAAATGATGTGTAAAGAGCGCCAAAAGGTATATAGTGGTTAAAAGGATGTTTTAATGACTAAAAACAATCTAGTTGGATGACTAAAAGAACCTAATTAAAGGATTAGATACAATAAAACAAATGTATAGGTAGGTACAATGTACAATAAATAAACCTGAAATAGATTAAAAGTCCACAAAAAATTGAGTAGATAAGGTGCACCTTAAGAGCAAAAATAACGTCTATTGTCCTGTCCAAGTCGGTAAACAATGTGACAGCATGAAATGTTCCAATAGTGACGTATTCCAGTAAGAGACAGTGATATTAATCCAAATCTGACTTGCAAAAAATCCTCCAAAAAGTGTCAAAAAATAATAAACAATGAAAAATGACGAGTGAAAAAATAATAAACAATGAAAAATGACGAATGAAAAAATAATAAACAATGAAAAATGACGAGTGAAAAAATAATAAACAATGAAAAATGACGAGTGAAAAAATAATAATAAAAAATAAGTGAATCAATAATTGTGAAGTATATGTGAATTTATTCTTTAAATGATTCCTCAGTGAGGTAGTGCTTTCTTCTTGGTAGTGGATCGTGCTATCTTGCTAGTGACCTGTAAAACATATGATACAATAGTGCAATAATTTATCAAGTCTTGATAAAGGCCCAACATTTGGGGTCGAAACGTGTCGACAGTTTTGGTAAGCCTTATTTTGATATTTGAATATTGTTTTTTAGCTATAATGCACTATTGTATCATATGTTTTACAGGTCACTAGCAAGATAGCACGATCCACTACCAAGAAGAAAGCACTACCTCACTGAGGAATCATTTAAAGAATAAATTCACATATACTTCACAATTTTTGATTCACACAATTTTTGATTCACATATTTTTTAATATTATTTTTTATTTTTTTCATTTTTCATTGTTTATTATTTTTTGACACTTTTTTTGCTGATTTTTTAGAGGATTTTTTGCAAGTCAGATTTGGATTAATATCACTGTCTCTTACTGGAATACGTCACTATTGGAACATTTCATGCTGTCACATTATTTACCGACTTGGACAGGACAATAGACATTATTTTTGCTCTTAAGGTGCACCTTATCTTCTCAATTTTTTGTGGACTTTTAATCTATTTCAGGTTTATTTATTGTACATTGTACCTACCTATACATTTGTTTTATTGTATCTAATCCTTTAATTAGGTTCTTTTAGTCATCCAACTAGATTGTTTTTAGTCATTAAAACATCCTTTTAACCACTATATACCTTTTGGTGCTCTTTACACATCATTTTACTTCATAAAACAGGAGAAGCTTGTTTGTGTATTGTGAGGTGGAGTGGGCTGTTTCAGCTGATAATATTCCCTTTCTCTCTCATTGTGTCCTCTCCAGATATGATTGCCCTTGCAGTGTTACCAGAGGTGGGCCTGGCTGATGAGTATGTGCAGATTAAAGCTTCAGGACTTGCTCCTCTCCAGTTAGTGACCATTCGCTTGACACTACAAGATGATAAGGGAGAGAAGTTCTGGTCTCGTGCTTTCTTCAAAGCCAATGATCAAGGAGAAGTGAACCTGGACACAGACCCTGCTCTTGGAGGAACGTATGTTGGGGTTCAGCCAATGGGTCTTCTCTGGTCCTTAAAATCTCTAAAACCATTTCAGGGGGTAGTGAAGCGAGACGTTAAAGGGAGTCCATTCCAATACTCTGTAGACCTGTTTGACTCTTTACAGTTGGGAATGTTTTCTGACCCACAACCCATTGTCACCAAGACATTTGAAAGGTGGTTTATGTCTCCTGACACCCAAAGAACTCAGATTCGAGAGGGGAGAATCCGAGGAGCCTTGTTCTGTCCATCAGGTTTGTGATAATATAAATTGGTCTTGTATTATATAAATATATGTAAAAGTGCTAATTCCTCTGCACTTTCTAGCATAACACTCACATAGAAAACCAGCTGCTGATGAACCCTATTGCGCTAATTAATATTAGTACACATTTGGTGCTGATTTCTGTAAATATAATATAAAGGGTTTGCACTCTCACTAAGGCTTTTAGTGCTTAGGTAGAAAACAGAAAACCTAATAACCATAGACATATAAAGATGCTGTGCCAGATGTGACCAGGACACCGGATGTCTTAGATCCAGAGTGGCCTAATCAATTTACAAACAGTTTTTCTTTTCCACTGGGCGTCAATTCTATAAAGCTTGTGCATAACAAAATCTCACCACAGTATTACAGCTTGAAAATTGTGGCATTTAAAAAGATTTGTAACCGCCGCTCATTGCGAGTTGTGAGATCAGCTGCATTGTAATAAATGGAGCCGCGTCTGTCTTGTTATCGTTAATTGTGAAGCTACTAATGTAACGCAAACAAAAACTTTGAAAAAATGAAAGGGATAAGAAACCCAACAGTTTTCTTTTGTGATTCAGACAGAACAGACTATTTAAAAAAAGTTTCTAATTTACTTCTGTGACAGGACCTACCGTCACTGGGGCCTCTGGAGGGGGCTGTGGGCTACTGATTACGGCAGCGGAAGAGACCAGGGGTTTTACCCGGTCAGGGCATGGAAGGGAGCTGGGACTGTGGAACTGTTTCTGGGCATCTTGGTGGGCACGCCCAGGCTAATCAGGATTTACAGTGTACAGTTTCCCTCCACAAAGACAAGGGGGGCAGGGTGAGGGATGCCTGTAACTATTAATCCTACTGATAAGACTTGTCTAGTGCCTAGCTGATTAGAATAATGTTTAAAGTTTGAAGTATCATGTTGGTTGTGTGACTTTCAACAGTTTGGTGACATTTCTATTGTTTGATCTGATAATCTAATGTTTGACCTGCTGATCTAGTTAAAGGGACATAATACTCATATGCTAAATCACTTTAAACTGATGCAGTATAACTGTAAAAAGCTGACAGGAAAATATCACCTGAGCATCTCTATATAAAAAAAGGAAGATAATGTATCTCACAATTTCCTCAGCTCACTAGAGTAAGTGCTGTGTAAAAAGTTCTACTTCAGCTGCTGTCCCGCTGCAGGTAAAAAAAAATATGAAGAAATGAACTGCAGCCAATCCGCATCAACACTGCTGAGGCCATGAACTCTTTTACTGTGATCTCATGAGATTTGACTTAATTCTCATGAGATTTCATAGTAAACTTCCTTAAACTAAATAGGGAAGTAACATGAGTGTGCACAATGCTTACTCCCTTGCCGGTCCTGGGACAGACATACTGATTTGCAGCTTAAAGTCCTTTACAATGGGGTGTGAATATTTAGGACATTTTGAGGTAAAATATCTTTCTTTTTTACATAGAGATGTTCAGGTGATATTTTCTATTCAGCTTTTTACAGCTATGCTGCATCACTTTCAAATGTTTAAACATTTGGGTATCATGGCCCTTTAATGTCTATTCATGAAGGGGGATTGTCCCTGGGAGTGTATACAATGTGTGTGTGAACCTTGCAATAAACAGTTATTCCTTTTGGTTTTACCTGAACTGGAGCCCTGTCTCTTGTTTTGGGTAAAGGGCTGGTGTCAGCTATCTATTTGCTGAAGGGATTTGGATAGCAGGAGGCAGCGTTTGGAGCTGGTACCCAGGTGGGGTACTATGCGGTCCGTCACAACTTCTATTATCAAATTAGTTTAGTTCCTATGATATTCTGTGTTGAAGAGATACCTAGGTAGGCATCTGCAGCACTGCATGACAGGAAATAGTGCTGCCCTTTAGTGTTCTTGCAAAGCTGCTGCCATATAGTGTTCCAGAAATGAATCCGCAACTAAGCATACATCTCTGCTTTTCAACAATAGATACCAAAATAACAATCAAAAATTGATAATAGAAGTAAATGACACAGTTGGTCCTAAGTCGTCTTGAAGAGGTCTGCGCAGGACAGATGAAACGCGTAGAACTGGCGTACGCATCAAGCCGTGATTATATATGTTTTTAAGGCACCTTTTGATTTATTTTCCTGTAAGTGCATAGTGTTGTGTGTGCTTAAATACATTCCCATACTACTACCTTGAGTCGAGGTTGCGCTTCTGTGTTCTTGTTTTGTAGATGTGGAAGTTGAGTAAAACACGTTCTATCTGAATCATTAAATAACAATTTTGGGTTTCATATCCCTTTAATCACAAAGCGAATGCCACAAGTTTCTAATTGCTAGTGAAGAACGGCCGTATTCTGATGAGAAATCAGAGAAGGAGATTTACAAAACTGAAAGCGTCTCTGCGCTTCTAGCTGAAGAAAAGAACCTGAAGCTGATGCATAGAGGCCCATTTATCAAGCTCTGAATGGAGCTTGAGGGCCCGTGTTTCTGGCGAGCCTGCAGACCGCTGCTCCATAACCCTGTCCACCTGCTCTGAGCAGGCGGACAGAGATCGCCACAATTCAACCCGATCGAGTACAATCGGGTTGCTTGAAACCTCCCTGCTGGCGGCCGATTGGCCGTGA
This sequence comes from Bombina bombina, assembly GCF_027579735.1. Classification (NCBI taxonomy): domain Eukaryota; kingdom Metazoa; phylum Chordata; class Amphibia; order Anura; family Bombinatoridae; genus Bombina; species Bombina bombina. The sequence continues at coordinate 200,320,304 of NC_069509.1, forward strand.
GTCTGCAGGGGGCGGAGTTGCACTAGCAGCTCACAAGATCTGCTGGTGCAATGCTGAATACGGAGAGCGCATTGCTCTCTGCATTCAGCGAGGTCTGTTGGACCTGATCCGCACTGTCGGATCAGATCCGCAAGACCTTTGTTAAATAGACCTCATAGGCTCAAAATGAGGAGTTTCAAGAACCCTCAAAACCAAATTAAGATTCCAAGGAGGAGAAGCTGGATGAGTAACTGATTTAATTCTGATGAGAGCTTAAAGTGATGGTAAAGTCATCTGTTGTGCAGTATATAATCCTTTTTGCCCAAAAAATACTTACAATTATTTTATATATGAAGAGAGAAATTATTGATGGTAGAAATTAAAGCAAACATTGAAACATATAGACATCGAAAAATATCTGGCTGATGAGAGAAATGAAAGCAAACAGTGAATCATTACGAAAGGAATGATTTACTGTTTACTTACATCGGCTAAAACCAGGAGCTGAGTATTCTCAGATAGCAATGCGCAGTTAGCGTAAGAAGTGCGCATGCGCAGTAAGTAGCAAAGAGTTAGTGTAGATGTCAGGAGCGTGCGGTTCATATTTTACATAGGGCGCATGGTGAGCTGATGATTGGGTAAAAGCGTTGTCAATCAAAGCTGCACCGGTGAAAAAATTATAGAGAGGCTGTTTAAAAAACTCTACGGAGGGGAAATAAAATCATCATTACAGCGTGAATAAATTGTTTTTTATTTATATAAGCACATCGATGTGCTAGTTAAGGTAAAAGAAAAAGGATTATGTACTGCACAACAGATGACTTTACCATCACTTTAAACAAAGGCTGGAAAGTCAGGAATTTAGCTGTTTTCTTTTGAGACAAAACAGAAAGAGATGAAAATGACCGTTAAGTGAACTGGCTGATAAACCTATATCTAAGCCTTCCTGCATGAACTCTACAAGAATTGCAACGGTAACCTTTGTGAGAACCCCAAGAAAAAAAGGTTTTATGTCTGATAATCGGCTTCCTAGTCTGAATCAAAGTATCAATAACATTGTCAGAAAAACCTCTCTGAGACAGAATTAAGCATTCAGTCACCATGCGTCAAATTTAGAGCTTTGAGATCTTGATAAAAGGAAGGCTTGAGAGAGAAGATCCTTTCGTACAATCAGTTAAAAATAGAGGTGCGTCTAAGGTTAGGTATTCTTATAAATGTAAATAAATCAAAGTAAACAGTGCTCCGCTGACTCCCCAATCCGAACTGCTAACGGTGAGTAAACAGATATAAGGCAATGGTCTCACCTTTTCCAGCTGATTCCACAGTCTCACCCGTCTATTCGCGGTCAATCCTTAGCCTCGGCTCTTCGCTACACCACGCTTCCAGGGCGTGGAATTCCTCCGATGGCGTCTGACGTCACTTGACACGTGAACTTGTTTGACCAATAGCGGGACGGACTTGGATTACCTATTGGACCAAATGCCGGCTGTTATGTAAACTTTAATTCCCCTCACCGATCCTGGCAGTAAAGTAAGTGTAAAGCCTCCGGAGCTCCAACGGGTAATAGGGGCTGCTAACCCAGTTGCAGCAGACAACGGCCCTCTCCTCTGCCGTAGTAGTACAAAAAGAAGCAGAATGCTGCTAAAATAAAACGTTCATTTTATTGGATATTGTTAAAACTTGATGCAAACATGCAGTAACAAGTGCTTAAAACAGCTGTTCATGTCATAAACAGGCCAGCCTGACGCGTTTCGGCTGATTCGCCTTATTCATAGACTCAATATTCTGAATTCACCTGTGGAGCTATATAAGCCCCCTCACAATCTCATTGGTTGCCTGTAGACATGAATAAACTCCCTCCTCCCCTTAGCTCGTCCGTCATTGATTGTGTATACTCCCACTTTCTTCATGTCCTCCCTATCAATTCAATTACAAGAGATGTATATAATAATGCTGAAATAGAATCAGTTCTCGTATATTAACATACATAAATAGTGGTGTATATTATCCCATTTAATTAGTCTGTCTATGTGTGTGTGCATAAACCGGGGTCGCGCCTCCTGTGCACAAGCCACTAAGGCTGTAAAAATCCGCACTATGGATTAAATACTACTTCTCGCAAAGTGTCCGCTTACCCCCCATAAAATACACACACACTCACACAGATCTCTTGGGAAATATCTATTCATAAACCACATTCTCTAACATCATCTACTCATGCTCATTAATTCAATAACCATAATCATTATAGTGTACCGGAATGCCTCACTCACATGATCTTGATTTATCTACCAATAGCTACAATCTGAACTATGTGTGTCAGCTCTGAGTGCTATACTTGATTTATTAAACCATTTCAATTAGTCATGATTGATATTTAAACTGTTTTTGCCAAAATCAATACTGCAGTATATTCAGACATCTAGAGTAGTCTCATTTATCTACCCTCTGTGCTCAACTACACAATTTCTAAGGGGATCAACTATAATGCCTGCTAAATATTAAATGTAAGTTTGAGTTGTAGACTAAAGGATAATAAACTCAAGAAAAGGGAAATTTGATATTTCAGTCTTGTCAACCCCGTTATATGATACTGACCTTCTGTCATTGTATCTGGTTCTAAGTGTCCCTATATTTGTAAGTACTAATCGGGCACTATAGCTGTATCCTCACTTTTCCCAGAAATTAATGATATCATCTGTTATATTCATACCGGCTGGTCTCCGTGTATTGAGTGTAAAGATCCAATAAGCCTCCCTACGGAAGAGCTCTTGAACCCTATCACCCCCCTCTCGGTTTTTTCTTTATTACATCAATAATCATCCACCTGAAGGTACTGACATTACCCTGATGTTCATAAAGAAAGTGCTTAGCAACTCCTGTGGTGGTCTTGTCTTTCTCTATATCATTAAGGTGCTCCCGAATTCTTGCTCGGGCCTCTCTCGAGGTGCACCCCACATACTGCAGATTGCAATGGTTACATTGTACCATATAGATGACAAATTCTGTTCTACAGTTTGTGCACATCTTACAATTGTAGACCTTTTGTGTAGATGCTGACTGAAATACCTTAGAAATGGACGTGTAGCTCCAAGCTGTGCAGCTTCTAGTGCCACACTTGTAGTGACCCTTGCAGGTCAACCAACTGCTATCTTTCTTCGGTTTCTTTAACATACTTGGAGAGATCATATTTCCAATTGTAACATTTCTTCTCGATACAAATCTGCAACCTTTCTCAATTATATTTTTCAAGATGTCATCTCCTTGTAAAATCTGCAGATTCTTTTTAATGATGTTACAGATTTTGTTATACTGACTAGTATAGGTGGTTACAAATGTGATCTCACTTTTTTCTTCCTTTCTAAGGCCTAGATTTGGAGTTCGGCGGTAGCCGTCAAAACCAGCGTTAGAGGCTCCTAACGCTGGTTTTGGCCGCCCGCTGGTATTTGGAGTCAGTGATTAAAGGGTCTAACGCTCACTTTTCAGCCGCGACTTTTCCATACCGCAGATCCCCCTACGCCATTTGCGTAGCCTATCTTTTCAATGGGATCTTTCTAACGCCGGTATTTAGAGTCGTTTCTGAAGTGAGCGTTAGAGCTCTAACGACAAGATTCCAGCCGCCTGAAAATAGCAGGAGTTAAGAGCTTTCTGGCTAACGCCGGTTCATAAAGCTCTTAACTACTGTACCCTAAAGTACACTAACACCCATAAACTACCTATGTACCCCTAAACCGAGGTCCCCCCACATCGCCGCCATTCGATTAAAATTTTTAACCCCTAATCTGCCGACCGCCACCTACGTTATACTTATGTACCCCTAATCTGCTGCCCCTAACCCTGCCGACCCCTATATTATATTTATTAACCCCTAACTTGCCCCCCACAACGTCGCCGCCAGCTACTTAAAATAATTAACCCCTAATCTTCCGACCGCAAATCGCCGCCACCTACGTTATCCCTATGTACCCCTAATCTGCTGCCCTAACATCGCCGACCCCTATATTATATTTATTAACCCCTAATCTGCCCCCCTCAACGTCGCCGACACCTGCCTACATTTATTAACCCCTAATCTGCCGAGCGGACCTGAGCGCTACTATAATAAAGTTATGAACCCCTAATCCGCCTCACTAACCCTATCATAAATAGTATTAACCCCTAATCTGCCCTCTCTAACATCGCCGACACCTACCTTCAATTATTAACCCCTAATCTGCCGACCGGAGCTCACCGCTATTCTAATAAATTGATTAACCCCTAAAGCTAAGTCTAACCCTAACACTAACACCCCCCTAAGTTAAATATAATATTTATCTAACGAAATAAATTAACTCTTATTAAATAAATGATTCCTATTTAAAGCTAAATACTTACCTGTAAAATAAATCCTAATATAGCTACAATATAAATTATAATTATATTATAGCTATTTTAGGATTAATATTTATTTTACAGGCAACTTTGTAATTATTTTAACCAGGTACAATAGCTATTAAATAGTTAAGAACTATTTAATAGTTACCTAGTTAAAATAATAACAAATTTACCTGTAAAATAAATCCTAACCTAAGATATAATTAAACCTAACACTACCCTATCAATAAAATAATTAAATAAACTACCTACAATTACCTACAATTAACCTAACACTACACTATCAATAAATTAATTAAACACAATTCCTACAAATAAATACAATTAAATAAACTAGCTAAAGTACAAAAAATAAAAAAGAACTAAGTTACAGAAAATAAAAAAATATTTACAAACATAAGAAAAATATTACAACAATTTTAAACTAATTACACCTACTCTAAGCCCCCTAATAAAATAACAAAGCCCCCCAAAATAAAAAATTCCCTACCTTATTCTAAATTAAAAAAATTACAAGCTCTTTTACCTTACCAGCCCTGAACAGGGCCCTTTGCGGGGCATGCCCCAAGAATTTCAGCTCTTTTGCCTGTAAAAGAATAAATACAATACCCCCCCCCAACATTACAACCCACCACCCACATACCCCTAATCTAACCCAAACCCCCCTTAAATAAACCTAACACTAAGCCCCTGAAGATCTTCCTACCTTGTCTTCACCATACCAGGTTCACCGATCCGTCAAGAAGAGCTCCTCCGATGTCCTGATCCAAGCCCAAGCGGGGGCTGAAGAGGTCCATGATCCGGTCAAAGTCTTCATCCAAGCGGGGCAGAAGAGGATCTTCCATCCGATTGAAGTCATCATCCAGGCGGCATCTTCTATGGTCTTCCATCCGGAGCGAAGCGGCAGGATCCTGAAGACCTCCAGCGCGGAACATCCATCCGGACCGACGACTGAACGACGAATGACTGTTCCTTTAAGGGACGTCATCCAAGATGGCGTCCCTCGAATTCCGATTGGCTGATAGGATTCTATCAGCCAATCGGAATTAAGGTAGGAATTTTCTGATTGGCTGATGGAATCAGCCAATCAGAATCTAGTTCAATCCGATTGGCTGATCCAATCAGCCAATCAGATTGAGCTCGCATTCTATTGGCTGTTCCGATCAGCCAATAGAATGCGAGCTCAATCTGATTGGCCAATCGGATTGAACTAGATTCTGATTGGCTGATTCCATCAGCCAATCAGAAAATTCCTACCTTAATTCCGATTGGCTGATAGAATCCTATCAGCCAATCGGAATTCGAGGGACGCCATCTTGGATGACGTCCCTTAAAGGAACAGTCATTCGTCGTTCAGTCGTCGGTCCGGATGGATGTTCCGCGCTGGAGGTCTTCAGGATCCTGCCGCTTCGCTCCGGATGGAAGACCATAGAAGATGCCGCCTGGATGATGACTTCAATCGGATGGAAGATCCTCTTCTGCCCCGCTTGGATGAAGACTTTGACCGGATCATGGACCTCTTCAGCCCCCGCTTGGGCTTGGATCAGGACATCGGAGGAGCTCTTCAGGACGGATCGGTGAACCTGGTATGGTGAAGACAAGGTAGGAAGATCTTCAGGGGCTTAGTGTTAGGTTTATTTAAGGGGGGTTTGGGTTAGATTAGGGGTATGTGGGTGGTGGGTTGTAATGTTGGGGGGGGGTATTGTATTTATTCTTTTACAGGCAAAAGAGCTGAAATTCTTGGGGCATGCCCCGCAAAGGGCCCTGTTCAGGGCTGGTAAGGTAAAAGAGCTTGTAATTTTTTTAATTTAGAATAGGGTAGGGAATTTTTTATTTTGGGGGGCTTTGTTATTTTATTAGGGGGCTTAGAGTAGGTGTAATTAGTTTAAAATTGTTGTAATATTTTTCTTATGTTTGTAAATATTTTTTTATTTTCTGTAACTTAGTTCTTTTTTATTTTTTGTACTTTAGCTAGTTTATTTAATTGTATTTATTTGTAGGAATTGTGTTTAATTAATTTATTGATAGTGTAGTGTTAGGTTAATTGTAGGTAATTGTAGGTAGTTTATTTAATTATTTTATTGATAGGGTAGTGTTAGGTTTAATTATATCTTAGGTTAGGATTTATTTTACAGGTAAATTTGTTATTATTTTAACTAGGTAACTATTAAATAGTTCTTAACTATTTAATAGCTATTGTACCTGGTTAAAATAATTACAAAGTTGCCTGTAAAAACAGAATTTATGTTTACCTGATAAATTTCTTTCTCCAACGGTGTGTCCGGTCCACGGCGTCATCCTTACTTGTGGGATATTCTCTTCCCCAACAGGAAATGGCAAAGAGCCCAGCAAAGCTGGTCACATGATCCCTCCTAGGCTCCGCCTACCCCAGTCATTCGACCGACGTTAAGGAGGAATATTTGCATAGGAGAAACCATATGGTACCGTGGTGACTGTAGTTAAAGAAAATAAAATATCAGACCTGATTAAAAAAACCAGGGCGGGCCGTGGACCGGACACACCGTTGGAGAAAGAAATTTATCAGGTAAACATAAATTCTGTTTTCTCCAACATAGGTGTGTCCGGTCCACGGCGTCATCCTTACTTGTGGGAACCAATACCAAAGCTTTAGGACACGGATGAAGGGAGGGAGCAAATCAGGTCACCTAAATGGAAGGCACCACGGCTTGCAAAACCTTTCTCCCAAAAATAGCCTCAGAAGAAGCAAAAGTATCAAACTTGTAAAATTTGGTAAAAGTGTGCAGTGAAGACCAAGTCGCTGCCCTACATATCTGATCAACAGAAGCCTCGTTCTTGAAGGCCCATGTGGAAGCCACAGCCCTAGTGGAATGAGCTGTGATTCTTTCGGGAGGCTGCCGTCCGGCAGTCTCGTAAGCCAATCTGATGATGCTTTTAATCCAAAAAGAGAGAGAGGTAGAAGTTGCTTTTTGACCTCTCCTTTTACCTGAATAAACAACAAACAAGGAAGATGTTTGTCTAAAATCCTTTGTAGCATCTAAATAGAATTTTAGAGCGCGAACAACATCCAAATTGTGCAACAAACGTTCCTTCTTTGAAACTGGTTTTGGACACAGAGAAGGTACGATAATCTCCTGGTTAATGTTTTTGTTAGAAACAACTTTTGGAAGAAAACCAGGTTTAGTACGTAAAACCACCTTATCTGCATGGAACACCAGATAAGGAGGAGAACACTGCAGAGCAGATAATTCTGAGACTCTTCTAGCAGAAGAAATCGCAACTAAAAACAAAACTTTCCAAGATAATAACTTAATATCAACGGAATGTAAGGGTTCAAACGGAACCCCCTGAAGAACTGAAAGAACTAAATTGAGACTCCAAGGAGGAGTCAAAGGTTTGTAAACAGGCTTGATTCTAACCAGAGCCTGAACAAAGGCTTGAACATCTGGCACAGCTGCCAGCTTTTTGTGAAGTAATACCGACAAGGCAGAAATCTGTCCCTTCAGGGAACTTGCAGATAATCCTTTTTCCAATCCTTCTTGAAGGAAGGATAGAATCCTAGGAATCTTAACCTTGTCCCAAGGGAATCCTTTAGATTCACACCAACAGATATATTTTTTCCAAATTTTGTGGTAAATCTTTCTAGTCACAGGCTTTCTGGCCTGAACAAGAGTATCGATCACAGAATCTGAGAATCCTCGCTTCGATAAAATCAAGCGTTCAATCTCCAAGCAGTCAGCTGGAGTGAAACCAGATTCGGATGTTCGAACGGACCCTGAACAAGAAGGTCTCGTCTCAAAGGTAGCTTCCAAGGTGGAGCCGATGACATATTCACCAGATCTGCATACCAAGTCCTGCGTGGCCACGCAGGAGCTATCAAGATCACCGACGCCCTCTCCTGCTTGATCCTGGCTATCAGCCTGGGGATGAGAGGAAATGGCGGGAACACATAAGCTAGTTTGAAGGTCCAAGGTGCTACTAGTGCATCCACTAGAGCCGCCTTGGGATCCCTGGATCTGGCCCCGTAGCAAGGAACTTTGAAGTTCTGACGAGAGGCCATCAGATCCATGTCTGGAATGCCCCACAGGTGAGTGACTTGGGCAAAGATTTCCGGATGGAGTTCCCACTCCCCCGGATGCAATGTCTGACGACTCAGAAAATCCGCTTCCCAATTTTCCACTCCTGGGATGTGGATAGCAGACAGGTGGCAGGAGTGAGACTCCGCCCAAAGAATAATTTTGGTTACTTCTTCCATCGCTAGGGAACTCCTTGTTCCCCCCTGATGGTTGATGTACGCAACAGTCGTCATGTTGTCTGATTGAAACCGTATGAACCTGGTCCTCGCAAGCTGGGGCCAGGCCTGGAGCGCATTGAATATCGCTCTCAGTTCCAGAATATTTATCGGTAGAAGAGATTCTTCCCGAGACCAAAGACCCTGAGCTTTCAGGGATCCCCAGACCGCGCCCCAGCCTATCAGACTGGCGTCGGTCGTGACACTGACCCACTCTGGTCTGTGGAACATCATCCCTTGAGACAGATTGTCCAGGGACAGCCACCAACGGAGTGAGTCTCTGGTCCTCTGATTTACTTGTATCTTCGGAGACAAGTCTGTATAGTCCCCATTCCACTGACTGAGCATGCACAGTTGTAATGGTCTTAGATGAATGCGCGCAAAAGGAACTATGTCCATCGCCGCCACCATCAACCCGATCACTTCCATGCACTGAGCTATGGAAGGAAGAGGAACGGAATGAAGTATCCGACAAGAGTCCAGAAGCTTTGTTTTTCTGGCCTCTGTTAGAAAGATCCTCATTTCTAAGGAGTCTATAATTGTTCCCAAGAAGGGAACCCTTGTTGACGGGGATAGAGAACTCTTTTCCACGTTCACTTTCCAGCCGTGAGATCTGAGAAAGGCCAGGACAATGTCCGTGTGAGCCTTTGCTTGAGGAAGGGACGACGCTTGAATCAGAATGTCGTCCAGGTAAGGTACTACTGCAATGCCCCTTGGTCTTAGCACCGCTAGAAGGGACCCTAGTACCTTTGTGAAAATCCTTGGAGCAGTGGCTAATCCGAAAGGAAGCGCCACGAACTGGTAATGTTTGTCCAGGAATGCAAACCTTAGGAACCGATGATGTTCCTTGTGGATAGGAATATGTAGATACGCATCCTTTAAATCCACCGTGGTCATAAATTGACCTTCCTGGATGGAAGGAAGGATAGTTCGAATGGTTTCCATCTTGAACGATGGGACCTTGAGAAATTTGTTTAAGATCTTGAGATCTAGGATTGGTCTGAACGTTCCCTCTTTTTTGGGAACTATGAACAGATTGGAGTAGAACCCCATCCCTTGTTCTCTTAATGGAACAGGATGAATCACTCCCATTTTTAACAGGTCTTCTACACAATGTAAGAACGCCTGTCTTTTTATGTGGTCTGAAGACAACTGCGACTTGTGGAACCTCCCCCTTGGGGGAAGTCCCTTGAATTCCAGAAGATAACCCTGGGAGACTATTTCTAGCGCCCAAGGATCCAGAACATCTCTTGCCCAAGCCTGAGCGAAGAGAGAGAGTCTGCCCCCCACCAGATCCGGTCCCGGATCGGGGGCCAATATTTCATGCTGTCTTGGTAACAGTGGCAGGTTTCTTGGCCTGCTTTCCCTTGTTCCAGCCTTGCATTGGTCTCCAAGCTGGCTTGGCCTGAGAAGTATTACCCTCTTGCTTAGAGGACGTAACACCTTGGGCTGGTCCGTTTTTACGAAAGGGACGAAAATTAGGTCTATTTTTTTGCCTTGAAGGGCCGATCCTGAGGAAGGGCGTGGCCCTTACCCCCAGTGATATCAGAGATAATCTCTTTCAAGTCAGGACCAAACAGCGTTTTCCCCTTGAAAGGAATGTTTAGTAGCTTGTTCTTGGAAGACGCATCAGCCGACCAAGATTTCAACCAAAGCGCTCTGCGCGCCACAATAGCAAACCCAGAGTTCTTAGCCGCTAACTTAGCCAATTGCAAAGAGGCGTCTAGAGTGAAAGAATTAGCCAATTTGAGAGCATTGATTCTGTCCATAATCTCCTCATAAGGAGGAGAGTCACTATCGAGCACCTTAAGCAGTTCATCAAACCAGAAATATGCGGCTGTAGTGACAGGGACAATGCATGAAATGGGTTGTAGAAGGTAACCCTGCTGAACAAACATCTTTTTAAGCAAACCTTCTAATTTTTTATCCATAGGATCTTTGAAAGCACAACTATCCTCTATGGGAATAGTGGTGCGTTTGTTTAAAGTAGAAACCGCTCCCTCGACCTTGGGGACTGACTGCCATAAGTCCTTTCTGGGGTCGACCATAGGAAACAATTTTTTAAATATGGGGGGAGGGACGAAAGGAATACCGGGCCTTTCCCATTCTTTATTAACAATGTCCGCCACCCGCTTGGGTATAGGAAAAGCTTCTGGGAGCCCCGGCACCTCTAGGAACTTGTCCATTTTACATAGTTTCTCTGGGATGACTAAATTTTCACAATCATCCAGAGTGGATAATACCTCCTTAAGCAAAATGCGGAGATGTTCCAATTTAAATTTAAATGTAATCACATCAGATTCAGCCTGCTGAGAAATGTTCCCTAAATCAGTAATTTCTCCCTCAGACAAAACCTCCCTGGCCCCCTCAGATTGGGTTAGGGGCCCTTCAGAGATATTAATATCAGCGTCGTCATGCTCTTCAGTAACTAAAACAGAGCAGCCACGCTTACGCTGACAAGGGTTCATTTTGGCTAAAATGTTTTTGACAGAATTATCCATTACAGCCGTTAATTGTTGCATAGTAAGGAGAATTGGCGCGCTAGATGTACTAGGGGCCTCCTGAGTGGGCAAGACTCGTGTAGACGAAGGAGGGAATGATGCAGTACCATGCTTACTCCCCTCACTTGAGGAATCATCTTGGGCATCATTGTCATTATCACATAAATCACATTTATTTAAATGAATAGGAATTCTGGCTTCCCCACATTCAGAACACAGTCTATCTGGTAGTTCAGACATGTTAAACAGGCATAAACTTGATCAGAAAGTACAAAAAACGTTTTAAAATAAAACCGTTACTGTCACTTTAAATTTTAAACTGAACACACTTTATTACTGCAATTGCGAAAAAACATGAAGGAATTGTTCAAAATTCACCAAATTTTCACCACAGCGTCTTAAAGCCTTGAAAATATTGCACACCAATTTTGGAAGCTTTAACCCTTAAAATAACGGAACCGGAGCCGTTTTAAGCTTTAAACCCCTTTACAGTCCCTGGTATCTGCTTTGCTGAGACCCAACCAAACCCAAAGGGGAATACGATACCAAATGACGCCTTCAGAAGTCTTTTATAAGTATCAGAGCTCCTCTCACATGCGACTGCATGCCATGCCTCTCAAAAACAAGTGCGCAACACCGGCGCGAAAATGAGACTCTGCCTATGCTTTGGGAAAGCCCCTAAAGAATAAGGTGTCTAAAACAGTGCCTGCCGATATTATTAAATCAAAATACCCAGAATAAATGATTCCTCAAGGCTAAATAAGTGTTAATATCAATCGATTTAGCCCAAAAAAAGTCTACAGTTTAAATAAGCCCTTGTGAAGCCCTTATTTACAATCGTAATAAACATGGCTTACCGGATCCCATAGGGAAAATGACAGCTTCCAGCATTACATCGTCTTGTTAGAATGTGTCATACCTCAAGCAGCAAGAGACTGCAAACTGTTCCCCCAACTGAAGTTAATTGCTCTCAACAGTCCTGTGTGGAACAGCCATGGATTTTAGTTACGGTTGCTAAAATCATTTTCCTCATACAAACAGAATTCTTCATCTCTTTTCTGTTTCTGAGTAAATAGTACGTACCAGCACTATTTGAAAATAACAAACTCTTGATTGAATAATGAAAAACTACAGTTAAACACTAAAAAACTCTAAGCCATCTCCGTGGAGATGTTGCCTGTACAACGGCAAAGAGAATGACTGGGGTAGGCGGAGCCTAGGAGGGATCATGTGACCAGCTTTGCTGGGCTCTTTGCCATTTCCTGTTGGGGAAGAGAATATCCCACAAGTAAGGATGACGCCGTGGACCGGACACACCTATGTTGGAGAAATAAATATTAATCCTAAAATAGCTATAATATAATTATAATTTATATTGTAGCTATATTAGGATTTATTTTACAGGTAAGTATTTAGCTTTAAATAGGAATCATTTATTTAATAAGAGTTAATTTATTTCGTTAGATAAAAATTATATTTAACTTAGGGGGGTGTTAGTGTTAGGGTTAGACTTAGCTTTAGGGGTTAATCAATTTATTAGAATAGTGGTGAGCTCCGGTCGGCAGATTAGGGGTTAATAATTGAAGGTAGGTGTCGGCGATGTTAGGGAGGGCAGATTAGGGGTTAATACTATTTATGATAGGGTTAGTGAGGCGGGTTAGGGGTTCATAACTTTATTATAGTAGCGCTCAGGTCCGTTCGGCAGATTAGGGGTTAATAAGTGTAGGCAGGTGTCGGCGACGTTGAGGGGGGCAGATTAGGGGTTAATAAATATAATATAGGGGTCGGCGGGGTTAGGGCAGCAGATTAGGGGTACATAGGGATAACGTAGGTGGCGGCGGTTTACGGAGCGGCAGATTAGGGGTTAAAAAAAATATGCAGGGGTCAGCGATAGCGGCGGCGGCAGATTAGGGGTTAATAAGTGTAAGGTTAGGGGTGTTTAGACTCGGGGTACATGTTAGGGTGTTAGGTGCAGACGTAGGAAGTGTTTCCCCATAGGAAACAATGGGGCTGCGTTAGGAGCTGAACGCTGCTTTTTTGCAGGTGTTAGGTTTTTTTCCAGCTCAAACAGTCCCATTGTTTCCTATGGGAGAATCGTGCACGAGCACGTTTTTGAGGCCGGCCGCGTCCGTAAGCAACTCTGGTATCGAGAGTTGCATTTGCGGTAAAAATGCTCTACGCTCCTTTTTTGGAGCCTAACGCAGCATTTGATTAAACTCTCGATACCAGAGTTAAATTTATGGTGCGGCCAGAAAAAAGCCCGCGGAGCGTTAACAGCCCTTTTACCGCCGAACTCCAAATCTAGGCCTAAGTGATTTAGGCTGCAATAATGTTTCTCTGGGTATACTTTGAACATCCCTTAAGGCCCTCACAATTGGGCCCTCCGGATAGCCCCTTTCTCTCAATTTCTGAATCAGTATATCACTCTCCTTTTCATAATCTGCAATGTCTGAGCAGTTGCGCTTGGCTCTAATGAGCTGTCCTTTAGCCATGCCATAGTGCATATGGCGTGGATGGCAACTTCTAGCGTGAATCAAAGAATTCGCTGAAATGGGCTTGGTGTAGAGCACTGTCTTTACATTCCCAGCAATGGTGTCACCTATTAAGGTGACATCCAAAAAGTCCACCTTCTCTATGTCAAAGCAAAACGTAAATGACAAACCTACATCATTGCTGTTAAGGTATTTGACAAACTGTTCACTGGTTTCTCTACTCCCTGCCCAGACGAACAAAAGGTTGTCTATATAACGTTTATAACCCACTAACCACTCACCAAAGGGGTTCGTATCTGCAAAGACGTGGGATAGCTCCCACCAGCCCATGAACAAGTTGGCATAGGCTGGTGCGAACTTGGCTCCCATCGCCGTCCTACACCTCTGCAGATAGAATTGGTCCCCAAAGGTAAAGTAGTTGTGGTTCAGCAAGAATTCAATGACACGCAGAATATAATCCTTTAGCTCTGATGTATAATCACTCAACAAATCAAGCATGTATTTTACAGCATTTAAACCTTTATTGTGTGGGATGGCGGAATATAATCCTACCACATCTACTGTCAGCCAGCTATACTCTTGATGCCAATTGATTTCTCCCATACATTTTAAAAAATGTTGGGTATCCCGTAAGAAAGTAGGTAACTTCCATACTAAGGGTTGAAGCAAAGATTCAATCCAATTGGATAAATTTTCGAAAAGGGAGCCGATACCAGATACGATCGGTCTCCCCTTAACATTCTCAATGGACTTGTGCACCTTTGGTAAGTGATGAAAGATGGGTATCACCGGTTCTTTAACATATAGGTACTCAAAGGTGCACAAGTCCATTACACCTTCCTCCAATCCATCATCTAAAAGATCTCTAAGTTCTGATTGAAATCTTATCATTGGATCACAGGGCAAGCTCAAGTAAACCTCCATGTCCCGCAGCTGTCTTTTAGCTTCTTGTATGTAATTCATTTCTGACATGAAAACTATGGTGCCGCCCTTGTCGGCATTTTTGATGACTATGCCCTGTCTATCTTTCAATCTCTGCAGTCCTGTTTGTTCTGCATGTGTAAGATTATGTCTTTGCTTGCCACTTTCTGATTTTAATTTAATAAGATCCTCCTCCACCCTTTTGTGGAAGCTCTCCAATGCCTCACCTCTGAAATGGGTGGGATAAAATTTGGATCTAGTTTTAAAACCTGTGCGGCTTCCTTTCTCTGTAATGGTGTCCCTACTTTCCTTCTCCAATTGGCTTAATGTCAATAAATCAATTGCGTCTTTATATAGAAAAAAGTCATTCATGATGTGTCTTTCATTAGTCTTCAGGGTATTTTCACTCTCTGGGCTCTCTTCAGAAAAATAAAATTTCTTTAACGTTAGTGAACGAACAAATTTATTCACATCCATGAGCGTGTCAAATACCCTGAAGTCCGCTGATGGAACAAAATTAAGTCCAAGTTCTAAGACCTTTGTTTCTTCTGTGGTCAACTCTATACTGGTAAGATTAATGACCCTAATATGTTGTATTTGTTTTGTTTCCCTCTCCTCAATGTGTATTGCTTGCGTCTGACTTGAGGATCTTCCTCTTCCCCTTCCTGCTCCTACTGACCCTCCCCCTTGTCCCCTGTCCTCTGCCTCGCAAAAAACCTGAGCGTCCACGGGTATTGGGGTTGGTGTGGGTTGTGAGTCTAGAGCATTGGAGTACCTGTTCAATCTATTCCCTCCTCTACCTCTGTTCTTAAAAATACCCACAGTCCCAACCGGGGTAGGGTAAGGGGAACTGTCACTAGCACTCAAAGCAATGGATGGCAAACTCTCATTAAATGTGCCAGAGGGGCTTTCTTCCTCAGATGAACCCCCACTGGTTGCATAGTCAACAAAGTCTCTAATCTCATTATCTTCACTTGAGTCGGTATCCACAAAAGTCACTTGTTTCTTGCCTACTTCAGGTAGCTGCCCTTTTACTCCAGGTGTATTCCCTTTCTTGTTGTTATATCTCCTGAATAGTCTCATCCTCCTTGGGTTTTGTGAATTCCATTGGTACACCCGGTTATTAGTATAATCCTCAGTGTCTCTGACAAACTTGCGGTATTTCTGTCTGTCTATGTCTTTCTTGAAATTATCTATCGTCTGTCTGAGTATTGAATCAAGTTGTTCGTACTTCTCATGATCAATAAATTTATTTAAATCCCTCTGTATGTCCTTTATCTGACTCCTTGTTTCTTCTAATTTGTAGCTTTTATATTTGATAATGACATTCATCAGTCAGATGGAACATTCAGTAAGGATATCATTCCATTCATTAATGAACCATTCTTCCGTTACTTGAAATGATGGATACTTTCTAATTCTGAGAACTCTTGGTATCATCCTAATATCAACATATTTCTCAAGAGATCTCCTATCCCACCAAACCTGATACTCTTTCGTTAAAGACTTTTCCATTAGTAGAAAAATATCTGAAATGTCTTTGGTTTGTGTTTGGGGATTGAAAGTATCTTTCAGTGTGAGTCTGTTCTTGTCAATGTCTTCTAAGCTGTGATCCAACGATAAGATTTCAATCAGGACTTAGAGATCTTTTAGATGATGGATTGGAGGAAGGTGTAATGGACTTGTGCACCTTTGAGTACCTATATGTTAAAGAACCGGTGATACCCATCTTTCATCACTTACCAAAGGTGCACAAGTCCATTGAGAATGTTAAGGGGAGACCGATCGTATCTGGTATCGGCTCCCTTTTCGAAAATGTATCCAATTGGATTGAATATTTGCTTCAACCCTTAGTATGGAAGTTACCTACTTTCTTACGGGATACCCAACATTTGTTAAAATGTATGGGAGAAATCAATTGGAATCAAGAGTATAGCTGGCTGACAGTAGATGTGGTAGGATTATATTCCGCCATCCCACACAATAAAGGTTTAAATGCTGTAAAATACATGCTTGATTTGTTGAGTGATTATACATCAGAGCTAAAGGATTATATTCTGCGTGTCATTGAATTCTTGCTGAACCACAACTACTTTACCTTTGGGGACCAATTCTATCTGCAGAGGCGTGGGACGGCGATGGGAGCCAAGTTCGCACCAGCCTATGCCAACTTGTTCATGGGCTGGTGGGAGCTATCCCACGTCTTTGCAGATACGAACCCCTTTGGTGAGTGGTTAGTGGGTTATAAACGTTATATAGACAACCTTTTGTTCGTCTGGGCAGGGAGTAGAGAAACCAGTGAACAGTTTGTCAAATACCTTAACAGCAATGATGTAGGTTTGTCATTTACGTTTTGCTTTGACATAGAGAAGGTGGACTTTTTGGATGTCACCTTAATAGGTGACACCATTGCTGGGAATGTAAAGACAGTGCTCTACACCAAGCCCATTTCAGCGAATTCTTTGATTCACGCTAGAAGTTGCCATCCACGCCATATGCACTATGGCGTGGCTAAAGGACAGCTCATTAGAGCCAAGCGCAACTGCTCAGACATTGCAGATTATGAAAAGGAGAGTGATATACTGATTCAGAAATTGAGAGAAAGGGGCTATCCGGAGGGCCCAATTGTGAGGGCCTTAAGGGATGTTCAAAGTATACCCAGAGAAACATTATTGCAGCCTAAATCACTTAGGCCTAGATTTGGAGTTCGGCGGTAAAAGGGCTGTTAACGCTCCGCGGGCTTTTTTCTGGCCGCACCATAAATTTAACTCTGGTATCGAGAGTTTAATCAAATGCTGCGTTAGGCTCCAAAAAAGGAGCGTAGAGCATTTTTACCGCAAATGCAACTCTCGATACCAGAGTTGCTTACGGACGCGGCCGGCCTCAAAAACGTGCTCGTGCACGATTCTCCCATAGGAAACAATGGGACTGTTTGAGCTGGAAAAAAACCTAACACCTGCAAAAAAGCAGCGTTCAGCTCCTAACGCAGCCCCATTGTTTCCTATGGGGAAACACTTCCTACGTCTGCACCTAACACCCTAACATGTACCCCGAGTCTAAACACCCCTAACCTTACACTTATTAACCCCTAATCTGCCGCCGCCGCTATCGCTGACCCCTGCATATTTTTTTTAACCCCTAATCTGCCGCTCCGTAAACCGCCGCCACCTACGTTATCCCTATGTACCCCTAATCTGCTG
This sequence comes from Bombina bombina, assembly GCF_027579735.1. Taxonomy (NCBI): domain Eukaryota; kingdom Metazoa; phylum Chordata; class Amphibia; order Anura; family Bombinatoridae; genus Bombina; species Bombina bombina. The sequence continues at coordinate 200,338,041 of NC_069509.1, forward strand.
CCCTAACCCCGCCGACCCCTATATTATATTTATTAACCCCTAATCTGCCCCCCTCAACGTCGCCGACACCTGCCTACACTTATTAACCCCTAATCTGCCGAGCGGACCTGAGCGCTACTATAATAAAGTTATGAACCCCTAACCCGCCTCACTAACCCTATCATAAATAGTATTAACCCCTAATCTGCCCTCCCTAACATCGCCGACACCTACCTTCAATTATTAACCCCTAATCTGCCGACCGGAGCTCACCGCTATTCTAATAAATTGATTAACCCCTAAAGCTAAGTCTAACCCTAACACTAACACCCCCCTAAGTTAAATATAATTTTTATCTAACGAAATAAATTAACTCTTATTAAATAAATGATTCCTATTTAAAGCTAAATACTTACCTGTAAAATAAATCCTAATACAGCTACAATATAAATTATAATTATATTATAGCTATTTTAGGATTAATATTTATTTTACAGGCAACTTTGTAATTATTTTAACCAGGTACAATAGCTATTAAATAGTTAAGAACTATTTAATAGTTACCTAGTTAAAATAATAACAAATTTACCTGTAAAATAAATCCTAACCTAAGATATAATTAAACCTAACACTACCCTATCAATAAAATAATTAAATAAACTACCTACAATTACCTACAATTAACCTAACACTACACTATCAATAAATTAATTAAACACAATTCCTACAAATAAATACAATTAAATAAACTAGCTAAAGTACAAAAAATAAAAAAGAACTAAGTTACAGAAAATAAAAAAATATTTACAAACATAAGAAAAATATTACAACAATTTTAAACTAATTACACCTACTCTAAGCCCCCTAATAAAATAACAAAGCCCCCCAAAATAAAAAATTCCCTACCCTATTCTAAATTAAAAAAATTACAAGCTCTTTTACCTTACCAGCCCTGAACAGGGCCCTTTGCGGGGCATGCCCCAAGAATTTCAGCTCTTTTGCCTGTAAAAGAATAAATACAATACCCCCCCCCAACATTACAACCCACCACCCACATACCCCTAATCTAACCCAAACCCCCCTTAAATAAACCTAACACTAAGCCCCTGAAGATCTTCCTACCTTGTCTTCACCATACCAGGTTCACCGATCCGTCCTGAAGAGCTCCTCCGATGTCCTGATCCAAGCCCAAGCGGGGGCTGAAGAGGTCCATGATCCGGTCAAAGTCTTCATCCAAGCGGGGCAGAAGAGGATCTTCCATCCGAATGAAGTCATCATCCAGGCGGCATCTTCTATGGTCTTCCATCCGGAGCGAAGCGGCAGGATCCTGAAGACCTCCAGCGCGGAACATCCATCCGGACCGACGACTGAACGACGAATGACTGTTCCTTTAAGGGACGTCATCCAAGATGGCGTCCCTCGAATTCCGATTGGCTGATAGGATTCTATCAGCCAATCGGAATTAAGGTAGGAATTTTCTGATTGGCTGATGGAATCAGCCAATCAGAATCTAGTTCAATCCGATTGGCCGATCCAATCAGCCAATCAGATTGAGCTCGCATTCTATTGGCTGATCGGAACAGCCAATAGAATGCGAGCTCAATCTGATTGGCTGATTGGATCAGCCAATCGGATTGAACTAGATTCTGGGTAGATAAATGAGACTACTCTAGATGTCTGAATATACTGCAGTATTGATTTTGGCAAAAACAGTTTAAATATCAATCATGACTAATTGAAATGGTTTAATAAATCAAGTATAGCACTCAGAGCTGACACACATAGTTCAGATTGTAGCTATTGGTAGATAAATCAAGATCATGTGAGTGAGGCATTCCGGTACACTATAATGATTATGGTTATTGAATTAATGAGCATGAGTAGATGATGTTAGAGAATGTGGTTTATGAATAGATATTTCCCAAGAGATCTGTGTGAGTGTGTGTGTATTTTATGGGGGGTAAGCGGACACTTTGCGAGAAGTAGTATTTAATCCATAGTGCGGATTTTTACAGCCTTAGTGGCTTGTGCACAGGAGGCGCGACCCCGGTTTATGCACACACACATAGACAGACTAATTAAATGGGATAATATACACCACTATTTATGTATGTTAATATACGAGAACTGATTCTATTTCAGCATTATTATATACATCTCTTGTAATTGAATTGATAGGGAGGACATGAAGAAAGTGGGAGTATACACAATCAATGACGGACGAGCTAAGGGGAGGAGGGAGTTTATTCATGTCTACAGGCAACCAATGAGATTGTGAGGGGGCTTATATAGCTCCACAGGTGAATTCAGAATATTGAGTCTATGAATAAGGCGAATCAGCCGAAACGCGTCAGGCTGGCCTGTTTATGACATGAACAGCTGTTTTAAGCACTTGTTACTGCATGTTTGCATCAAGTTTTAACAATATCCAATAAAATGAACGTTTTATTTTAGCAGCATTCTGCTTCTTTTTATTCTTATAAATGTATCACAATACTAATATAATTATATAAAACTGACAGTTAAGGGGAATTCTATTAAAAAAAGATCTCATATATTTCAAATATACCAAATTAATATACAAAAATTGTTTTAATGTAGATATAAATACAAGCAACTGTGTATTTCATACAAATATACATACATTTATTATAATAAGAGCAAATGACTGAAGCGCTTCAGAAAGATTACAACTGTAATTTATGTCTAATCAGTCTTGGTACCTACCCTTAATGATCTGGTTTCTGTATTGGTACCTATCCTTAATGATCCAGTTTCTGTATAGGTACCTATCCTTAATGATCCGGTTTCAGCCTGCCTTGGTACCTACCCTTAATGATCCGGTTTCTGTATTGGTACCTACCCTTAATGATCCGGTTTCTGTATTGGTACCTACCCTTAATGATCCGGTTTCTGTATTGGTACCTACCCTTAATGATCCGGTTTCTGTATTGGTACCTACCCTTAATGATCCGGTTTCTGTATTGGTACCTACCCTTAATGATCCGGTTTCTGTATTGGTACCTACCCTTAATGATCCGGTTTCTGTATTGGTACCTACCCTTAATGATCCGGTTTCTGTATTGGTACCTACCCTTAATGATCCGGTTTCAGTCTTGGTACCTACCCTTAATGATCCGGTTTCTGTATTGGTACCTACCCTTAATGATCCGGTTTCTGTATTGGTACCTACCCTTAATGATCCGGTTTCTGTATTGGTACCTACCCTTAATGATCCGGTTTCAGTCTTGGTACCTACCCTTAATGATCCGGTTTCTGTATTGGTACCTACCCTTAATGATCCGGTTTCTGTATTGGTACCTACCCTTAATGATCCGGTTTCAGTCTTGGTACCTACCCTTAATGATCCGGTTTCAGTCTTGGTACCTACCCTTAATGATCCGGTTTCTGTATTGGTACCTACCCTTAATGATCCGGTTTCAGTCTTGGTACCTACCCTTAATGATCCGGTTTCAGTCTTGGTACCTACCCTTAATGATCCGGTTTCTGTATTGGTACCTACCCTTAATGATCCGGTTTCTGTATTGGTACCTACCCTTAATGATCTGGTTTCTGTATTGGTAACTACTGTCGCAATCGCTCAGCTCAGCTGCTGATCGCTTCCTTTTCTCTTTGACAGCGCGGTAGCGCTTTCTTGGTTGCTAGGCAACCCTGTTCCCCTCGGCCCCTTCTGCTGACGTCATTGGGCCTTCTTATTCCGGCGTCTCCTCACCTCGGGGCCTGTTTGTTCTATTCCTGGATTGTAAGTAACTTTTGGATTACTTGTTTGAATCAAGAATTGCTGGCTTGTTTAACTCCTAAACCGCTTAACCCTTCCTGCCTGATTCCTGTTATCTGGACTATTGCTTGTTTGGACATTTCTCTGTTTAACCTCATACTGCCTGGATTATACGTTGCTGGACTTTGCTTGTTTGACCATTCTACTGTTTAACCCCATACTGCCTGATTACACGTTGCTGGAACTTTGCTTGTTTGACCATTCTACTGTTTAACCCCAAACTGCCTGATTACTCATTGCTGGACTTTGCTTGTTTGACAAATCCTTCTGGTTAACCCCTGCCTGCCTGATTCCTTGTTACCGGTTATTGCTTGATGGATTACTCTTTTGGTTTACCCTAACTACTGAAGTTCTTCTCCTGACCCTGCTGTGCCATCTTCCAGTTAATTTCTGTGAGTATACTATTGCAGCTGTCGCAGGGTCAGGTCCTGGAATATACTCACAGTGCTAGAGTGTTATTCTAACTTAATTTTAGCATTTGGGTCTAACTCTGGACTTAACCTATCCTGACACCTACCCTTAATGATCCAGTTTCAGTCTTGGTACCTACCCTTAATGATCTGGTTTCAGTCTTGGTACCTACCCTTAATGATCCGGTTTCACTCTTGGTACCTACCCTTAATGATCTGGTTTCAGTCTTGGTACCTACCCTTAATGATCCGGTTTCAGTCTTGGTACCTACCCTTAATGATCCAGTTCCAGTCTTGGTACCTACCCTTAATGATCCAGTTCCAGTCTTGGTACCTTTCCTTAAAGGATTACTTTGTTTTATGATTTTACATACAAACAACGAACATATTATATTTAAGAACTTACTGACCTATATTTTACTAAAAACGAAGCATCCTAACGTTTAATATTTCAGATTTCTTATTCGGCCATGATGTCACCTTTTCCAGCCCACAATTTTCAGCACTACGTGTAAAATTACTAACCTATCAAATTGCGATTTTATGCATATCATTAACTGCTTAATCGTTTCTAATAAGCATGTGCATAAATTCAGCTCAATAGCACATGCGCACTTTGAATAAGTGAAGCCGAAGTCTTTCAGGGAGTGACGTTTGCGATAACGTTACGCAAACGTGCGCATAGCGATTTTTAAACACCATTTTGAAACCTAGGTATTAAACAAGGATTAGAAAGGAGCGGAGGATACCCACAGAGTGGGTTTGGAAAGCAATAAAATTAGAAAAGAAGATTTCGGATATACGGTGAATATATATCGTTATGAGAAAAGGCTTATTTAAGGTAGTTAATTGGTAATAGGCATAGTAAATTTTTAATTGCAGTGGCCCTTTAATGATCTCAATAAGGTAAGCTTCAGTTACTTTTGTACTTGGAGAGGACTGCAGGCCAGCCTCCTCCCTACTGACTATGGACCCTGGAACTTGAGGGTATTCTGTGATTTGGGAGGCGGGTGCCGAGGGGACATTTGAAGTACTTTTACCCTGGATTCAGGTTTCCCCTGAATTCCCAGAGACTCTGAGAACTGGAGGGCCCCGATACAGAGTTGGGGTTCCTGTGTTTTGTTGGAGTATAAGGTGACAGCCCAAACCAGCATTGCCTGCTCCAAACCCCCCCCCCTGCTTTGTTGAGCATTACCAGCAGCGAACGTTGGTAGGCATTAACACCAAGGTGAATTGAGATGTAAGAGATATGAAAGTTAATACTTATTATAATAAAATCAGCAATATTAAATGTGATAATAGGAAATGCATTACTTGTAATTTTATAGAACACAATACTAAAGAATGTTTTTCTTCTGTTATAGGACAAATGTATACTATAAAATAATCGCATAAAGTGTACAATAATCTTTCATTCCCTGCTTTCTACACCCTGGTTTTATGTGGGGAGGGGGGCGTAGTTTGTCACTGCTGGATGTCTCTTGGTCTTGTGCAGAGCTTTGGGGCAGGGTTATAATAACGTCCCTCACAGGCCAAATGGACACCGTGCGTGCAAAAGCACTGACTGGTCTGTGCATGGACATGCGCTCCTGCATGCTACCGAATACCGCCTCTTGCGTGATAGATCTAACGAAAAAAACTGTTGATCTAACCTGATCTAACAAAGAGCTAACACATGGAATGATCATTTGCTAAAATTTTGAATATGGGGGGGCTAACCCGGGTGAGGTCACACACAGATATACAGGCAACCTCATAATATGATATAGAAGTATCGGGATTAAAGGTTTTAAATGGCTGATTATTATAATTCCAACAGCTGCATAAGCAGTAGTCAGGTGAAGAAGGGGTTAATATCTGTGTGGTTTGATTTGTTTTCTGATGACCCTTTGGCAGCTTGTGTGGAATGTAACCCAGGTTGTTTCCCCATGTCAGCTAGTGGTTCCTGCTATAGAGATCAATACAATGAGGAGAGAGGGGACGCTCTGATCTGGGCACTGATCCACAAGGCTAGATAACCTTATAAGCTGCTGCTCCTATTGCACAGACAGTAATATAAAAAGATAGCAGAATACAAAGAATAGGGTGTTTCACAGAAAACTTATTAATAAGTTAATAGTTCCTTAAAGGGATACTGAACCCAATTTTTTTCTTTTGCGATTCAGATAGAGCATGACAACTTTCTAAATGACTCCTATTATCAAATTTTCTTCATTCTCTTGATATCTTTATTTGAAATGCAAGAATGTAAGTTTAGATGCCGGCCCATTTTTGGTGAACAACTTGGGTTGTTCTTGCTGATTGGTGGATAAATTCATCCACCAATAAAAAAAGTGCTGTCCAGAGTTCTGAACCAAAAAAAGTGCTTAGATGCCTTCTTTTTCAAATAAAGATAGCAAGAGAAGGAATAAAGTTTGATAATAGGAGTAAATTAGAAAGTTGCTTAAAATTGCTGCCCTATCTAAATCACGAAAGAAAACATTTGGGTTCAGTGTCCCTTTAATAGAAAATCCAATACTTGTTTAGACTACTGTATTAGTACACTAATTCAGAATTTGGTGCAGACCCATTTAATAGTTTCTAATTAATCAGAAAAAAGGGAGATATAGTGAGATATAATAATATCACTAATAAAGACAGGGAATTCAGCACTCTTTTATAGTTCAAAAAGTAGCAACACTCTCAGAATTAAGTATCAATAATAAGTTTATTTGTACATAGTGTCGAGCATGGGCCCATTGCAATGACAGAATCCAAGAACACACTACATTCTATACATAAAGTGATTAAAACACACAAAATAAGTGAAGATTACATCTAAGTTTAAAATAATAGGACCGGTCCCAGTGAAACACAATATAGGTTCTGAAAACTTAATAGAGGTAATACCTACCAAGTGAAAAGGTACAGTTTATGCATTAAAGTGTTGCGGCTGAATATGTACAGATCAATAACACCCGTTCAGATTCTCAGACCCACACGGGTTTTAGTAAAAACTGAGCTGAAACTAAAAGGGGATGACTATTGTCAGTACATAACCACTATATTGATGTAAGACGCGCCTATACATAACCAAACATAAACATATACATAATTCTCAAAGGAGGCTAGATGTGTGGCCACGCATAAGTATGGCAGAAAACCTCTATAGGCAAACAAAAGGCAAAGTTTTAGCTGCTGGAGACAAGCAACACGGACATATATTACATCAAGGAAAGTCCAGGATATTGTTAACCTTTCTTGAGCAGAAAGTCCTTTTGTTAGTTGCAAAGAGTCACTGCAATGTAGTTGGACTATCTTTTTACTCCCACAATATAACAGATGGAGACAGTCATTAAGCCATGTAAGATGGAGCAAGGTAAAGCAGAAATCGAAGGACAGAACACATCAAGCAAAGGGTTAGTATTGGGAAGCAAAATGCAGGAGGATACCTCTTTAATGATGTCGTACCCCTCTGTCGACAGCACCTGTTCGCTGCTGCATACATCATCATACAGATACCCAGGGTTCTAATTTAGTGCTTTTTTCAAACAAGAAGACTCCTTCGAAAACACCACCTTGACTTACTTTCTTGTCCGCTGTATAGACAGATGGCGGGATGTGAATAGCAGCATAGAGCTTGAACTTGCTTGAATTCCAGCGTTCATGATCGCATACTTTGCCAAACAATCAAAACCAGCATGTCAAATCACCTGGGTCAGTCAGCCAATTGCCGAGGCGCGTTTTACCCCCTCATCATCAGAGAGACGGGGCTTCCTCAGGGCTTGATGTAGAGACGTCTTCTGTGCAGACTTTTAAAGCTACTTAAACTCTGCCCATATTTGGAGGTGAAAAAAACAGGAGCGAAAAATAAATAAATAATAATAATACACAAACTCTATAGTGAACTAAATTACTATATATACATTATATCCTAAATTGTTTTAACCACAATCCAAAAGAAAAATTAATAAGTTAAAAACAGATGATGGGGCAATTATGTTTTTTACATACATTGATTTATAAGAAGCTAGCCATATCCAGCTTCTCATTCATGCCATTCGGTCCATTGGTAGAGAGGTTAAAATCCACCTGCACCCCTTTTGTAGAAGAGCATTGTCATTATGCGCACCTTTACCATTGGTGATACCTCTGTCTATGCCTATAAATCTCATACAGTCGGGTATACTGTTATGAAAGGTTTCAAAATGCCTTGCTACACTGCTGCTTTGGACCTTGTGTTTAATGTCATCACGGTGTTCAAGGATTCTATCTTTCAGGATCCTTTTTGTTTTCCCAACATAATAGCTGGGGCAAGAACAAGAGAGTAAATATTTCTAGATTATTTAAGTGTTTGTGCATTGTGCTGATCTGTGGGCTCTAGACTATGACAGTCCTCAAGAATGGCATTTGAACTATCAGATGAAACTTGGGAGGCTGACCTTTTAGCTACTCTGTCTATGCCTAGTACCATAGAAAGTAATAATAGTGATGTGAATCCTCTGAATATTTTTTCTGCATTTAAAGAATATAAAAAACTCTTGGTCAAACAAGTTAAATTAAGAGCAGAAACAGCAAGCTTTGAGAATTATGTTAAAAAACAGAATTTATGTTTACCTGATAAATTTCTTTCTCCAACGGTGTGTCCGGTCCACGGCGTCATCCTTACTTGTGGGATATTCTCTTCCCCAACAGGAAATGGCAAAGAGCCCAGCAAAGCTGGTCACATGATCCCTCCTAGGCTCCGCCTACCCCAGTCATTCGACCGACGTTAAGGAGGAATATTTGCATAGGAGAAACCATATGGTACCGTGGTGACTGTAGTTAAAGAAAATAAATTATCAGACCTGATTAAAAAACCAGGGCGGGCCGTGGACCGGACACACCGTTGGAGAAAGAAATTTATCAGGTAAACATAAATTCTGTTTTCTCCAACATAGGTGTGTCCGGTCCACGGCGTCATCCTTACTTGTGGGAACCAATACCAAAGCTTTAGGACACGGATGAAGGGAGGGAGCAAATCAGGTCACCTAAATGGAAGGCACCACGGCTTGCAAAACCTTTCTCCCAAAAATAGCCTCAGAAGAAGCAAAAGTATCAAACTTGTAAAATTTGGTAAAAGTGTGCAGTGAAGACCAAGTCGCTGCCCTACATATCTGATCAACAGAAGCCTCGTTCTTGAAGGCCCATGTGGAAGCCACAGCCCTAGTGGAATGAGCTGTGATTCTTTCGGGAGGCTGCCGTCCGGCAGTCTCGTAAGCCAATCTGATGATGCTTTTAATCCAAAAAGAGAGAGAGGTAGAAGTTGCTTTTTGACCTCTCCTTTTACCTGAATAAACAACAAACAAGGAAGATGTTTGTCTAAAATCCTTTGTAGCATCTAAATAGAATTTTAGAGCGCGAACAACATCCAAATTGTGCAACAAACGTTCCTTCTTTGAAACTGGTTTTGGACACAGAGAAGGTACGATAATCTCCTGGTTAATGTTTTTGTTAGAAACAACTTTTGGAAGAAAACCAGGTTTAGTACGTAAAACCACCTTATCTGCATGGAACACCAGATAAGGAGGAGAACACTGCAGAGCAGATAATTCTGAGACTCTTCTAGCAGAAGAAATCGCAACTAAAAACAAAACTTTCCAAGATAATAACTTAATATCAACGGAATGTAAGGGTTCAAACGGAACCCCCTGAAGAACTGAAAGAACTAAATTGAGACTCCAAGGAGGAGTCAAAGGTTTGTAAACAGGCTTGATTCTAACCAGAGCCTGAACAAAGGCTTGAACATCTGGCACAGCTGCCAGCTTTTTGTGAAGTAATACCGACAAGGCAGAAATCTGTCCCTTCAGGGAACTAGCAGATAATCCTTTTTCCAATCCTTCTTGAAGGAAGGATAGAATCCTAGGAATCTTAACCTTGTCCCAAGGGAATCCTTTAGATTCACACCAACAGATATATTTTTTCCAAATTTTGTGGTAAATCTTTCTAGTTACAGGCTTTCTGGCCTGAACAAGAGTATCGATAACAGAATCTGAGAATCCTCGCTTCGATAAAATCAAGCGTTCAATCTCCAAGCAGTCAGCTGGAGTGAAACCAGATTCGGATGTTCGAACGGACCCTGAACAAGAAGGTCTCGTCTCAAAGGTAGCTTCCAAGGTGGAGCCGATGACATATTCACCAGATCTGCATACCAAGTCCTGCGTGGCCACGCAGGAGCTATCAAGATCACCGACGCCCTCTCCTGATTGATCCTGGCTACCAGCCTGGGGATGAGAGGAAATGGCGGGAACACATAAGCTAGTTTGAAGGTCCAAGGTGCTACTAGTGCATCCACTAGAGCCGCCTTGGGATCCCTGGATCTGGCCCCGTAGCAAGGAACTTTGAAGTTCTGACGAGAGGCCATCAGATCCATGTCTGGAATGCCCCACAGGTGAGTGACTTGGGCAAAGATTTCCGGATGGAGTTCCCACTCCCCCGGATGCAATGTCTGACGACTCAGAAAATCCGCTTCCCAATTTTCCACTCCTGGGATGTGGATAGCAGACAGGTGGCAGGAGTGAGACTCCGCCCATAGAATGATTTTGGTCACTTCTTCCATCGCTAGGGAACTCCTTGTTCCCCCCTGATGGTTGATGTACGCAACAGTTGTCATGTTGTCTGATTGAAACCGTATGAACTTGGTCCTCGCTAGCCGAGGCCAGGCCTTGAGAGCATTGAATATCGCTCTCAGTTCCAGAATATTTATCGGTAGAAGAGATTCTTCCCGAGACCAAAGACCCTGAGCTTTCAGGGATCCCCAGACCGCGCCCCAGCCCATCAGACTGGCGTCGGTCGTGACAATGACCCACTCTGGTCTGCGGAACGTCATCCCTTGAGACAGATTGTCCAGGGACAGCCACCAACGGAGTGAGTCTCTGGTCCTCTGATTTACTTGTATCTTCGGAGACAAGTCTGTATAGTCCCCATTCCACTGACTGAGCATGCACAGTTGTAATGGTCTTAGATGAATACGCGCAAAAGGAACTATGTCCATCGCCGCTACCATCAACCCGATCACTTCCATGCACTGAGCTATGGAAGGAAGAGGAACGGAATGAAGTATCCGACAAGAGTCTAGAAGTTTTGTTTTTCTGGCCTCTGTTAGAAAGATCCTCATTTCTAAAGAGTCTATAATTGTTCCCAAGAAGGGAACCCTTGTTGACGGGGATAGAGAACTCTTTTCCACGTTCACTTTCCAGCCGTGAGATCTGAGAAAGGCCAGGACAATGTCCGTGTGAGCCTTTGCTTGAGGAAGGGACGACGCTTGAATCAGAATGTCGTCCAGGTAAGGTACTACTGCAATGCCCCTTGGTCTTAGCACCGCTAGAAGGGAGCCTAGTACCTTTGTGAAAATCCTTGGAGCAGTGGCTAATCCGAAAGGAAGCGCCACGAACTGGTAATGTTTGTCCAGGAATGCAAACCTTAGGAACCGATGATGTTCCTTGTGGATAGGAATATGTAGATACGCATCCTTTAAATCCACCGTGGTCATGAATTGACCCTCCTGGATGGAAGGAAGAATAGTTCGAATGGTTTCCATCTTGAAAGATGGAACCTTGAGAAACTTGTTTAAGATCTTGAGATCTAAGATTGGTCTGAACGTTCCCTCTTTTTTGGGAACTATGAACAGATTGGAGTAGAACCCCATCCCTTGTTCTCTTAGTGGAACAGGATGAATCACTCCCATTTTTAACAGGTCTTCTACACAATGTAAGAACGCCTGTCTTTTTATGTGGTCTGAAGACAACTGAGACCTGTGGAACCTCCCCCTTGGGGGAAGTCCCTTGAATTCCAGAAGATAACCCTGGGAGACTATTTCTAGCGCCCAAGGATCCAGAACATCTCTTGCCCAAGCCTGAGCGAAGAGAGAGAGTCTGCCCCCCACCAGATCCGGTCCCGGATCGGGGGCCAATATTTCATGCTGTCTTGGTAGCAGTGGCAGGCTTCTTGGCCTGCTTTCCCTTGTTCCAGCCTTGCATTGGTCTCCAAGCTGGCTTGGCTTGAGAAGTATTACCCTCTTGCTTAGAGGACGTAGCACTTTGGGCTGGTCCGTTTTTACGAAAGGGACGAAAATTGGGTCTATTTTTCGCCTTGAAAGGCCGATCCTGAGGAAGGGCGTGGCCCTTACCCCCAGTGATATCCGAGATAATCTCTTTCAAGTCAGGACCAAACAGCGTTTTCCCCTTGAAAGGAATGTTTAGTAGCTTGTTCTTGGAAGACGCGTCAGCCGACCAAGATTTCAACCAAAGCGCTCTGCGCGCCACAATAGCAAACCCAGAATTCTTAGCCGCTAACCTAGCCAATTGCAAAGTGGCGTCTAGGGTGAAAGAATTAGCCAATTTGAGAGCATTGATTCTGTCCATAATCTCCTCATAAGGGGGAGAATCACTATCGAGCGCCTTTATCAGTTCATCAAACCAGAAACATGCGGCTGTAGTGACAGGGACAATGCATGAAATTGGTTGTAGAAGGTAACCCTGCTGAACAAACATCTTTTTAAGCAAACCTTCTAATTTTTTATCCATAGGATCTTTGAAAGCACAACTATCCTCTATGGGTATAGTGGTGCGTTTGTTTAAAGTAGAAACCGCTCCCTCGACCTTGGGGACTGTCTGCCATAAGTCCTTTCTGGGGTCGACCATAGGAAACAATTTTTTAAATATGGGGGGAGGGACGAAAGGAATACCGGGCCTTTCCCATTCTTTATTAACAATGTCCGCCACCCGCTTGGGTATAGGAAAAGCTTCTGGGAGCTCCGGCACCTCTAGGAACTTGTCCATTTTACATAGTTTCTCTGGGATGACCAACTTTTCACAATCATCCAGAGTGGATAATACCTCCTTAAGCAGAATGCGGAGATGTTCCAACTTAAATTTAAATGCAATTACATCAGGTTCAGCCTGTTGAGAAATGTTCCCTGAATCAGTAATTTCTCCCTCAGACAAAACCTCCCTGGCCCCCTCAGATTGGGTTAGGGGCCCTTCAGAGATATTAATATCAGCGTCGTCATGCTCTTCAGTAACTAAAACAGAGCAGCCACGCTTACGCTGACAAGGGTTCATTTTGGCTAAAATGTTTTTGACAGAATTATCCATTACAGCCGTTAATTGTTGCATAGTAAGCAGTATTGGCGCGCTAGATGTACTAGGGGCCTCCTGAGTGGGCAAGACTCGTGTAGACGAAGGAGGGAATGATGCAGTACCATGCTTACTTCCCTCACTTGAGGAATCATCTTGGGCATCATTGTCATTATCACATAAATCACATTTATTTAAATGAACAGGAATTCTGGCTTCCCCACATTCAGAACACAGTCTATCTGGTAGTTCAGACATGTTAAACAGGCATAAACTTGATAATAAAGTACAAAAAAACGTTTTAAAATAAAACCGTTACTGTCACTTTAAATTTTAAACTGAACACACTTTATTACTGCAATTGCGAAAAAACATGAAGGAATTGTACAAAATTCACCAAATTTTCACCACAGTGTCTTAAAGCCTTAAAAGTATTGCACACCAAATTTGGAAGCTTTAACCCTTAAAATAACGGAACCGGAGCCGTTTTAACACTTTAACCCCTTTACAGTCCCTGGTATCTGCTTTGCTGAGACCCAACCAAGCCCAAAGGGGAATACGATACCAAATGACGCCTTCAGAAAGTCTTTTCTAAGTATCAGAGCTCCTCTCACATGCGACTGCATGCCATGCCTCTCAAAAACAAGTGCGCCACACCGGCGCGAAAATGAGACTCTGCTTATGCTTTGGGAAAGCCCCAGAGAAATAAGGTGTCTAATACAGTGCCTGCCGATATTATAATATCAATAAACCCAGATAAAATGATTCCTCAAAGCTAAATATGTTTTAAAACTGAATCGATTTAGCCCAGAAAAGTCTACAATCTTAATAAGCCCTTGTGAAGCCCTTATTTACCATCGTAATAAACATGGCTTACCGGATCCCATAGGGAAAAATGACAGCTTCCAGCATTACATCGTCTTGTTAGAATGTGTCATACCTCAAGCAGCAAGAGACTGCACACTGTTCCCCCAACTGAAGTTAATTGCTCTCAACAGTCCTGTGTGGAACAGCCATGGATTTTAGTTACGGTGCTAAAATCATTTTCCTCATACAAACAGAAATCTTCATCTCTTTTCTGTTTCTGAGTAAATAGTACATACCAGCACTATTTTAAAATAACAAACTCTTGATTGAATAATAAAAACTACAGTTAAACACTAAAAAACTCTAAGCCATCTCCGTGGAGATGTTGCCTGTACAACGGCAAAGAGAATGACTGGGGTAGGCGGAGCCTAGGAGGGATCATGTGACCAGCTTTGCTGGGCTCTTTGCCATTTCCTGTTGGGGAAGAGAATATCCCACAAGTAAGGATGACGCCGTGGACCGGACACACCTATGTTGGAGAAACATAATTTATGTAAGAACTTACCTGATAAATTAATTTCTTTCATAGTGGAAAGAGTCCATGAGCTAGTGACATATGGGATATACATTCTTACCAGGAGAGGGCAAAGTTTCCCAAACCTCAAAATGCCTATAAATACACCTCTCACCTCACTCATTCCTCAGTTTAACGAATAGCCAAGTAGCGAGGTGTAAAAAAGCATACAAAAAGAGGAACTGGAAAAAATATTGTGCTTTTATACAAAAAAATCATAACCACCACAAAAAAGGGTGGGTCTCATGGACTCTTGCCACTAGGAAAGAAAGGAAATTTATGCTTACCTGATAAATTGATTTCTTCTACAATACGACGAGTCCACGGGTTTCATCCTTACTTGTGGGATATAATCTTCCTGTTAACAGGAAGTGGCAAAGAGTACCACAGCAGAGCTGCTATATAGCTCCTCCCTTAACTCCTCCCCCTGTCATTCGACCGAACATATAGGAAGAGAAAGGGAAAAACTAAAAAGGTGCAGAGGTAACTGAAGTTTAGAAAAAATAAATCCTGTCCCAAATTGACAGGGTGGGCCGTGGACTCGGTATATCGTAAAATAAATCAATTTATCAGGTAAGCATACATTTCCTTTTCTTTTACAAGATATACCGAGTCCACGGGTTTCATCCTTACTTGTGGGATACCAATACCAAAGCTTTAGGACACGGATGAAAGGGAGGGATAAGACAGGAACCTAAATGGAAGGTACCACTGCTTGAAGCACCTTTCTCCCAAAAATAGCCCCAGAATAAGCAAAAGTATCAAATTTGGAAAAAGTATGAAGGGAGGACGAAGTCGCAGCCTTCCAAATCTGTTCAACAGAAGCATCGTTTTTAAAGGTCCATGTGGAAGCCACAGCCCTAGTGGAATGAGCCGTAATTTTTTCAGGAGGCTGCTGTCCAGCAGTCTCATATGCCAGGCGGATGATGCTTTTCAGCCAAAAAGAGAGAGAGGTAGCCATAGCTTTTGACCCCTACGTTTTCCAGAATAAACAACAAACAGAGGTTCCTTCTTAGAGGAAGGATTAGGACACAAGGAAGGAACAACAATTTCCTGATTAATATTCTTATTTGAAACAACCTTAGGAAGGAATCCAGGTTTAGTACGCAAAACCACCTTATCAGAATGGAATATAAGATAAGGGGAATCACATTGTAACGCAGAAAGCTTGGAAACTCTTCGAGCAGAAGAGATAGCAACTAAAAACAAAACTTTCCAAGATAACATCTTAATATCTATGGAATGCATGGGTTCAAACGGAACCCCTTGAAGAACATTAAGAACTAAATTCAAACGCCATGGTGGAGCAATAGGTTTAAACACAGGCTTGATCCTGATTAAAGACTGACAAAATGCCTGAACGTCTGGGACATCTGCCAGATGCTTATGAAGTAAAATTGACAAAGCAGAAATTTGTCCCTTTAAGGAACTAGCTGATAATCCCTTCTCCAATCCTTCTTGGAGAAAAGACAGAATCCTAGGAATCCTAACCTTACTCCATGAGTAGCCCTTGGATTCACACCAATAAAGATATTTACGCCAAATCTTATGATACATTTTCTAGTGACCGGCTTGCGAGCCAAAATCAAAGTATCAATAACTTACTCAGAGAAACCTCGCTTAGATAAAATCAAGCGTTCAATCTCCAAGCAGTCAGCTGCAGAGAAGTTAGATTTGGATGTTGGAATGGACCTTGAATGAGAAGGTCCTGTCTCAATGGCAGTTTCCACGGTGGCAGAGATGACATGTCCACTAGATCTGCATACCAGGTCCTGAGTGGCCACGCAGGCGCTATTAGGATTACTGAAGCCCTCTCCTGTTTGATTCTTGCAATCACACGAGGTAGGAGAGGAAAAGGTGAAAACACATAAGCCAGGTTGAACGACCAAGGTACTGCTAGAGCATCTATCAGTACTGCCTGGGGATCCCTTGACCTGGATCCGTAACGTGGAAGTTTGGCATTCTGTCGAGATGCCATCAGATCCAATTACGGCGTGCCCCATTGATGAATCAAAGTTGCAAACACCTCCGGATGGAGTTCCCACTCCCCCGGATGAAAAGTCTGACAACTTAGAAAATCCGCTTCCCAGTTCTCCACTTCTGGGATATAGATCGCAGATAGATGGCAAGAGTGTGTCTCCGCCCATCGGATTATCTTTGATACTTCTATCATCGCTAGAGAACTCCTTGTTCCCCCCTGATGATTGATATATGCCACAGTCGTGATATTGTCCGACTGGAATCTTATGAATTTGGCTGAAGCCAACTGAGGCCACGCCTGAAGCACGTTGAATATCGCTCTCAGTTCCAGAATATTGATTGGCAGTTGAGAGTCCACACACCCTGAGCCTTCAGGGAATTCCAGACTGCACCCCAGCCCTGGAGGCTGGCGTCCGTCATAACTATTACCCAAGATGGCCTGCGGAAGCACATCCCCAGGGACAGATGGTCCTGTGACAACCACCACCGAAGAGAGTCTCTGGTCTCTTGGTCCAGATTTATCTGAGGAGATAAATTCGCATAATCCCCATTCCACTGACTGAGCATGCACAGTTGTAGTGGTCTGAAATGAAAGCGAGCAAACGGGATGATATCCATTGCTGCTACCATTAGTCTGATGACTTCCATACACTGAGCTACTGATGGCCGATGAATGGACTGCAGAGCTCGGCAAGAATTTAGAATCTTTGATTTTCTGACCTCCGTCAGAAATATTTTCATGTTTACCGAGTCTATCAGAGTTCCCAGGAATGGAACTCTTGTTTGTGGAATTAGTGAACTCTTTTCTACGTTCACTTTCCAACCGTGAGTTCTTAGTAATGACAACACGATGTCCGTGTGAGATTTGGCCAGATGATAAGTTGACGCCTGGATCAAGATATCATCCAGATAGGGCGCCACTGCTATGCCTCGCAGTCTGAGAACTGCTAGAAGGGACCCTAGAACCTTCGTGAAGATCCTGGGAGCTGTGGCCAACCCAAAGGGAAGAGCCACAAACTGATAATGTTTGTCCTGAAAGGCAAATCTTAGGTATTGATGATGATCCTTGTGGATAGAAATGTGAAGATACGCATCCTTCAGGTCCACAGTGGTCATATATTGACCCTCCTGGATCATTGGCAAAATTGTACGAATGGTCTCCATCTTGAACGATGGGACTCTGAGAAATTTGTTTAGACATTTGAGATCTAAAATTGGTCTGAAGGTTCCATCTTTTTTGGGAACCACAAATAGGTTTGAGTAGAACCCCTGACCCTGTTCCAGCTCTGGAACTGGGCAAATTACCCCCATTGTGTAGAGGTCTTTTACACAGCGTAAGAACGCCTCTCTTTTTGTCTGGTCTACAGACAAACGTGAAAGATGAAATCTTCCCCTTGGGGGAAAATCTTTGAATTCCAGTTGGTACCCCTGGGTCACAATTTCCAATGCCCAGGGATCCTGTAATCCCTTGCCCAAGCCTGAGCAAATAAAGAGAGTCTGCCCCCTTCTAGATCCGGTCCCGGATCGGGGGCTGCCCCTTCATGCTGTCTTGGTAGTAGCAGCATGCTTCTTGGCTTGTTTACCTTTATTCCAGGCCTGGTTAGGTCTCCAGACCGACTTGGATTGAGCAAAGTTCCCTTCCTGCTTAGTGGAGGAAGAGGAAGCAGAGGGTACTCCTTTAAAATTTCGAAAGGAACGAAAATTATTCTGTTTACCCCTCATCTTGAGAGACTTGTCCTGAGGTAGGGCATGACCCTTACCTCCAGTAATGTCAGAGATTATTTCCTTCAGCTCAGGCCCAAATAGGGTCTTACCTTTGAAAGGAATAGCTAAAAGCTTAGACTTGGATGAAACATCAGCAGACCACGATTTTAGCCATAACGCTCTGCGCACCAGGATGGCAAAGCCTGCGTTTTTCGCCGCTAAATTAGCAATTTGAAAAGCAGCATCAGTAATAAAAGAATTGGCTAATTTAAGAGCCTTTATTCTGTCTAAAATGTCCACCTTCAGAGACTCTTCCAGGGCGTCAAACCAAAAAGCCGCTGCAGTAGTTACTGGAACAATGCAGGCTGTAGGCTGTAAGAGAAAACCCTGGTGAACAAATATCTTCTTTAGAAGACCCTCTAATTTTTTATCCATAGGGTCTTTAAAAGCACAAACCAAAGCCTAAACAAAACAGTGAATATCAGGAAGTTTAGCAATCTTTCTATGAAATAAAACAGAGCAGATTTGTCCCTTCAAAGTACTTGCAGACAAAACCTTATCCAAACCATCCTGAAGAAATGATAAAATTCTAGGAATTCTAAAAGAATGACAAAAGAATTTATGAAAAGAACACCATGAAATATAGGTTTTCCAAACCCGATAATAAATCTTTCTTGAAACAGATTTACGAGCCTGTAACAAAGTGTTAACCACTGAGTCAGAGACACCTCTATGACTAAGAACTAAGGCCTAGATTTAGAGTTCGGCGGTAAAAGGGCTGTTAACGCTCCGCGGGTTTTTTTCTGGCCGCACCATAAATTTAACTCTGGTATCGAGAGTTCAAACAAATGCTGCGTTAGGCTCCAAAAAAGGAGCGTAGAGCATTTTTACCGCAAATGCAACTCTCGATACCAGAGTTGCTTACGGACGCGGCCGGCATCAAAAACGTGCTCGTGCACGATTCTCCCATAGGAAACAATGGGGCTGTTTGAGCTGAAAAAAAACCTAACACCTGCAAAAAAGCAGCGTTCAGCTCCTAACGCAGCCCCATTGTTTCCTATGGGGAAACACCTCCTAAGTCTGCACCTAACACCCTAACATGTACCCCGAGTCTAAACACCCCTAACCTTACACTTATTAACCCCTAATCTGCCGCCCCCGCTATCGCTGACCCCTGCATTACACTTTTAACCCCTAATCTGCCGCTCCGTAAACCGCCGCCACCTACGTTATCCCTATGTACCCCTAATCTGCTGCCCTAACATCGCCGACCCCTATGTTATATTTATTAACCCCTAATCTGCCCCCCACAACGTCGCCGACACCTGCCTACACTTATTAACCCCTAATCTGCCGAGCGGACCTGAGCGCTACTATAATAAAGTTATTAACCCCTAATCCGCCTCACTAACCCTATCATAAATAGTATTAACCCCTAATCTGCCCTCCCTAACATCGCCGACACCTAACTTCAATTATTAACCCCTAATCTGCCGACCGGAGCTCACCGCTATTCTAATAAATGTATTAACCCCTAAAGCTAAGTCTAACCCTAACACTAACACCCCCCTAAGTTAAATATAATTTTTATCTAACGAAATAAATTAACTCTTATTAAATCAATAATTCCTATTTAAAGCTAAATACTTACCTGTAAAATACATCCTAATATAGCTACAATATAAATTATAATTATATTATAGCTATTTTAGGATTAATATTTATTTTACAGGCAACTTTGTAATTATTTTAACCATGTACAATAGCTATTAAATAGTTAAGAACTATTTAATAGTTACCTAGTTAAAATAATTACAAATTTACCTGTAAAATAAATCCTAACCTAAGATATAATTAAACCTAACACTACCCTATCAATAAAATAATTAAATAAACTACCTACAATTACCTACAATTAACCTAACACTACCCTATCAATAAATTAATTAAACACAATTGCTACAAATAAATAAAATTAAATAAACTATCTAAAGTACAAAAAATAAAAAAGAACTAAGTTACAGAAAATAATAAAATATTTACAAACATAAGAAAAATATTACAACAATTTTAAACTAATTACACCTACTCTAAGCCCCCTAATAAAATAACAAAGCCCCCCAAAATAAAAAATTCCCTACCCTATTCTAAAATACAAATATTACAAGCTCTTTTACCTTACCAGCCCTGAACAGGGCCCTTTGCGGGGCATGCCCCAAGAATTTCAGCTCTTTTGCCTGTAAAAAAAAACATACAATACCCCCCCCCCCAACATTACAACCCACCACCCACATACCCCTAATCTAACCCAAACCCCCCTTAAATAAACCTAACACTACCCCCCTGATGATCTTCCTACCTTGTCTTCACCATGCCAGGTTCACCGATCCGTCCTGGCTCCAAGATCTTCATCCAACCCAAGCGGGGGCTAGACATCCACTGAAGAAGTCCAGAAGAGGGTCCAAAGTCTTCCTCCTATCCGGCAAGAAGAGGACATCCGGACCGGCAAACATCTTCTCCAAGCGGCATCTTCTATCTTCTTCCATCCGATGACGACCGGCTCCATCTTGAAGACCTCCAGCGCGGATCCATCCTCTTCTTCCGACGACTAGACGACGAATGACGGTTCCTTTAAGGGACGTCATCCAAGATGGCGTCCCTCGAATTCCGATTGGCTGATAGGATTCTATCAGCCAATCGGAATTAAGGTAGGAATTTTCTGATTGGCTGATGGAATCAGCCAATCAGAATATAGTTCAATCCGATTGGCTGATCCAATCAGCCAATCAGATTGAGCTCGCATTCTATTGGCTGTTCCGATCAGCCAATAGAATGCGAGCTCAATCTGATTGGCTGATTGGATCAGCCAATCGGATTGAACTATATTCTGATTGGCTGATTCCATCAGCCAATCAGAAAATTCCTACCTTAATTCCGATTGGCTGATAGAATCCTATCAGCCAATCGGAATTCGAGGGACGCCATCTTGGATGACGTCCCTTAAAGGAACCGTCATTCGTCGTCTAGTCGTCGGAAGAAGAGGATGGATCCGCGCTGGAGGTCTTCAAGATGGAGCCGGTCGTCATCGGATGGAAGAAGATAGAAGATGCCGCTTGGAGAAGATGTTTGCCGGTCCGGATGTCCTCTTCTTGCCGGATAGGAGGAAGACTTTGGACCCTCTTCTGGACTTCTTCAGTGGATGTCTAGCCCCCGCTTGGGTTGGATGAAGATCTTGGAGCCAGGACGGATCGGTGAACCTGGCATGGTGAAGACAAGGTAGGAAGATCATCAGGGGGGTAGTGTTAGGTTTATTTAAGGGGGGTTTGGGTTAGATTAGGGGTATGTGGGTGGTGGGTTGTAATGTTGGGGGGGGGTATTGTATGTTTTTTTTTACAGGCAAAAGAGCTGAAATTCTTGGGGCATGCCCCGCAAAGGGCCCTGTTCAGGGCTGGTAAGGTAAAAGAGCTTGTAATATTTGTATTTTAGAATAGGGTAGGGAATTTTTTATTTTGGGGGGCTTTGTTATTTTATTAGGGGGCTTAGAGTAGGTGTAATTAGTTTAAAATTGTTGTAATATTTTTCTTATGTTTGTAAATATTTTATTATTTTCTGTAACTTAGTTCTTTTTTATTTTTTGTACTTTAGATAGTTTATTTAATTTTATTTATTTGTAGCAATTGTGTTTAATTAATTTATTGATAGTGTAGTGTTAGGTTAATTGTAGGTAATTGTAGGTAGTTTATTTAATTATTTTATTGATAGGGTAGTGTTAGGTTTAATTATATCTTAGGTTAGGATTTATTTTACAGGTAAATTTGTAATTATTTTAACTAGGTAACTATTAAATAGTTCTTAACTATTTAATAGCTATTGTACCTGGTTAAAATAATTACAAAGTTGCCTGTAAAATAAATATTAATCCTAAAATAGCTATAATATAATTATAATTTATATTGTAGCTATATTAGGATGTATTTTACAGGTAAGTATTTAGCTTTAAATAGGAATTATTGATTTAATAAGAGTTAATTTATTTCGTTAGATAAAAATTATATTTAACTTAGGGGGGTGTTAGTGTTAGGGTTAGACTTAGCTTTAGGGGTTAATACATTTATTAGAATAGCGGTGAGCTCCGGTCGGCAGATGAGGGGTTAATAATTGAAGGTAGGTGTCGGCGATGTTAGGGAGGGCAGATTAGGGGTTAATACTATTTATGATAGGGTTAGTGAGGCGGATTAGGGGTTAATAACTTTATTATAGTAGCGCTCAGGTCCGCTCGGCAGATTAGGGGTTAATAAGTGTAGGTAGGTGTCGGCGACGTTGTGGGGGGCAGATTAGGGGTTAATAAATATAACATAGGGGTCGGCGATGTTAGGGGTAGCAGATTAGGGGTACATAGGGATAACGTAGGTGGCGGCGATTTGCGGTCGGAAGATTAGGGGTTAATTATTTTAAGTAGCTTGCGGCGACGTTGTGGGGGGCAAGTTAGGGGTTAATAGATATAATACAGGGGTCGGCGGTGTTAGGGGCAGCAGATTAGGGGTACATAAGTATAACGTAGGTGGCGGTCGGCAGATTAGGGGTTAAAAATTTTAATCGAGTGGCGGCGATGTGGGGGGACCTCGGTTTAGGGGTACATAGGTAGTTTATGGGTGTTAGTGTACTTTAGGGTACAGTAGTTAAGAGCTTTATAAACCGGCGTTAGCCAGAAAGCTCTTAACTCCTGCTATTTTCAGGCGGCTGGAATCTTGTCGTTAGAGCTCTAACGCTCACTGCAGAAACGACTCTAAATACCAGCGTTAGAAAGATCCCATTGAAAAGATAGGCTACGCAAATGGCGTAGGGGGATCTGCGGTATGGAAAAGTCGCGGCTGAAAAGTGAGCGTTAGACCCTTTAATCACTGACTCCAAATACCAGCGGGCGCCCAAAACCAGCGTTAGGAGCCTCTAACGCTGGTTTTGACGGCTACCGCCGAACTCTAAATCTAGGCCTAAGTGTTCAAATTCCATACCTTCAACTTTAACAATTTGAAATCCTGATGGAAAAACGGCCTTGAGACAGAAAGTCTGGCCTTAGAGGAAGTGGCCAAGGCTGGCAACTGGACATCCGGACAAGATCCACATACCAAAACCTGTGAGGCCATGCTGGTGCTACCAGAAACACATGATACTGTTCCATTATGATCTTGGAGATCACCCTTGAAAGAAGAAGCAGAGGCGGAAAAATGTAAGCAGATTGAAAAAAACAAGAAACTGCGAAAGTATCTACCATCTCTGCCTGAGGTATCTGGGAAATTTATTGTTTAGATGAGAGGCCATCAGAACTATTTCTGGAAGGCCCCACATCTGTACAATCTGAAAAAAACATATCTACACATCTGGATGGAGAGACCACACCCCTGGATGTAAAGTCTGGCAGCTGAGATATGAATCACAGAAATTACACAGGAGTTGAATTCCGCCCAAAAAAGTATTCGAGATACTTCTTTTCATCGTTAAAGGACTGTGAGTCCCTCCCTGATGATTGACATATTCCACAGTTGTGATATTATCTGTCTGAAAACTAATTAAACATTCTCTCTTAAATGGAGGTCAAGCCTGAAGAGTTCTGAAAATAGCACAGAGTTCTAAAATAATGATTGATAACCTCGCCTCTTATTATTATCGATAATTTGTAGAGCGCCAACAGATTCCGCAGCGCCTCTTGAGGTTTCCAAACCCTTTGTGCTGTCAGTGAAACCCAGACAGCTCCCCAACCTGTAAGACTTGCATCCGTAAGAATACAGTCCAGGAAGGACGAACAAAGAAGGCCCCCTGAATAATACGATGATGGTCTAACCACCAAGTCAGAGAGAGTTGAGAGTTGGGATTTAAGTATATCAACTGTGATACCTGAAAACAATCCCTGCACCATCGATTCAGCATGCAAAGCTGCAAAGGTCTCATAAGAAAATGAGCAAAGGGAATCGCGTCCAATGTTGCAGTCATGAAACCTAAAAACTTCCCTGCACATAGCCACTGAAGGGAATAATAGAGATTGAAGGTTTAGACAGGCTAAAACTAATTTAATTTGTCTATTGACTGTTAGATTCAGTATCCATGACTCTGTCTTTATCTGGAGACCTAAAAAGGTGACCCTTGCCTGAGGAATCACGTAACTCGTAGGTAAATTGATCCTCCAACCATGTCTTTGAAGAAACAACACTAGTTGATTTGTGTGAGATTCTGCTCAATGAAATGATTGAGCCAGTACCAAGATATTGTCCAAATAAGGAAAACACTGCAATACCCTGCTCTCTGATTTACAGATAGAAGGGCACCAAGAACCTTTGAAAAGATTCTTGGAGCTGTCGCTAGACCAAATCGAAAAGCGACAAATTGGTAAAGCTTGCCTAGAAAAGAGAATCTCAGAAACCGAAAGTGGTCTGAATGAATTGGAATGTGAGGATAAGCATCCTGTACAACTATTGTGGACATATGACCCTGCTGAGCAAAAGGCATTGTGACAGATACCCCGGCTATCCTGACTGGGTAGCTCTGCCAAACAGGTCCTGCTTCCTCTCTGCCGACTGCAGCTATGTAGCTGGCAAGTGACCACAGCCTGTAGCCACCCCTGATGACTGACAGCACCAGTATTCAGGGTCCCACCCTGTGGCAGACTCTGGCTACCCCGATTAGGTAGCTCTGCTAGAGGATGCCCAAACTTGTGACACCAACTGCAGGGCCATGTCTCCCCCGGGCCCAATGTCATGTCTGCCCCCTGTGGGAAATTCTCCTGGGCGGAAAAAGGGTAGAGCTACTGGGGAAGACGGGCTGTCTCTCTTCATGGAAAGGGAATCTGCTGCTGGGGAGGGAGGCCGGCTACCTCCGCTCCCTGAGAAACTGTGCTGCCGCTGGGGAGGGAAACCGGCCGTCTCCGCTCCCTGCAAGGTGTTCTGCCGCTGGGTAGAGTTATCGACATCCGTCTCTCCCTGCAAGGGGTTCTGTGTAAGGGTAGGGAGGACAATTACCTCTGTTCCCAGGGGATGGCTCTGCCGCTGGGGAGAGAGACCGAACGTCTCCTCTCCCTGCTCCTGGCTCTGCCGCTGGGGAGAGAGACCGACTGTCTCCTCCCCCAGGAAGGGGTTCTGTGTGTGGGGAGGAAGGATGACAATTACCTCCACTCCCAGGGGATGGCTCTGCCGCTGGGGAGAAAGAATGACTGTCTCCTCTCCCTGTTCCTGCCTCTGCCACTGGGGAGAGAGACCGACTGTCTCCTATCCCAAGAAGGGGTTTTGTGTAAGGAGAGGGAGGACGACTACCTCCGCTCCCAGGGGATGGCTCTGCTGCTGGGGAGAGAGACCAACTTTCTCCTCTCCCAGGAAGGGGTTCTGCTTACAGGGAGGGAGGATGACTACCTCCGCTCCCAGGGGATGGTTCTGCCGCTGGTGAGAGAGACCAACTGTCTCCTCTCCCTGCTTCTGGCTCTGCCGTTGGGGAGAGACTGACTGTCTCCTCTCCCGGGAAGGGGTTCTGCAGCTGGGGAGAGTTATCGGCATCCGTCTCTCCCTGCAAGGGGTTCTGTGGATGGAGGACAACTACCTCCGCTCCCACGGGGTGGCTCTGCTGATAGGGAGAGAGACCGACTGTCTCCTCTCCCTGCTCCTGACTCTGCTGCTGGGGAGAGAGACAGACTGACTGTCTCCTCTCCCAGGAAGGGGTTCTGCTAACAGGGAGGGAGGATGACTACCTCCGCTCCCAGGGGATGGCTCTGCCACTGGGGAGAGAGACTGACAGTCTCCTCTCCCTGCTCCTGGCTCTGCCGCTGGGGAGAGAGACCAGCTGTCTCCTCTCCCAAGAAGGGGTTCTGTGTAAGGGGAGGGAGGTTGGCGACTTCCACTCCCTGATTTCCTGGAGCTATTGCAGGTTCTGGGCAGAGGCCGGCGGCTCTCTGCCCTGTTGCCAGCACTTCTGCTGGGGTGGCACCCTGGTCCAAGACCATAAGCTTGGAGCCAGACTGCTGATCGGGATCCAGCAGCTCTGCATATGCCACTTCCCGTTCCCATTCCTGGACACTCATAAAATCCAGATCGGCTTCAAGCCAAGGCACTCCCAAGAGATCCAACAGTCTCTCTCGGTACCTGCGTATTTCATCCGTCTTGTCCCCAAATTCGGTGTCCTTTAGCATCTTTTCAAATAGTAATCCAGGGCAGCCAAAGCCCTCTGGGGGGTAGACCTCCTCCAGCCATGACCGCACATGCATAGCATACCACTGGAGGGCTCAGTAACCATCCTCCAGCGCCATCTCTCTCTGGACCAGTCCATGTAAGGCAATAAGCTGTTCCTCCCTGTACTGCTCTCCCAGGAAAGGCATTTGTAAATCTAGCTGGAGCCGGTACCTTTCCATATCAGTGGGGAGGACCTTTCCAAAACTCTTGCTCCTGTTGGAGAGCCTTCCTCCAGAGTCACTGGCGGAAAAAGTTCCTCTCTTTCCACTTGTTCTGTGCAGAACCAGGACCATACAGCGGGGCCAGTGCCTCTGGCATTCTCCATCGGAACTCGGCCTCCATGGTTACTGGTTACTGTGGCACTTCTCTGTCAGCAGGAACCGTGTGGAAGAAGCAGATCCCAATGCTGCCAGTCAATGTTGCGGATATCCCGGCTACCCCGACTGGGTAGCTCCACCAAACAGGTCCTGCTTCCTCCCTGCCAACTGCAGCTATGTAGCTGGCAAGTGATCACAGCCTGTAGCCACCCCTGATGACCGACAGCACCAGTATTCAGAGTCCCACCCTGTGGCAGACTCCGGCTCCCTGATTAGGTAGCTCTGCCAGAGGGTCCTTCCTATACCTGACAACAGGCTTCTATGTAGCGAGGAAAAGTGATTTTAGCAGGGCTCACCCAAATAACTAGACAACTAGCATTTAGGGGAAAACAAGAACTGATTTTACTGGAAAACACACACTCCTTTTATACACACAGCTCATCTTGCTAAGACACTGGACAATCCCACAATTTTCCCACCATTCCCGGCCCTCCAGACAGGCTGGCGCCGGCCATAGCAGCCACAGTCCCACAGAATCCCAGTACCCAGGGGTGGCGGTTTCAGGGTGATTCCGGTGGAGCGGCGGCACTTCCAGGGTGTTGTTTGAAAGCTCTCAGTCCCCAGATGCCACAGTCCAAAAAGTGGCGTGATCCACTACTGGGGACCGGAGTTACAGCCTGGTAAAGATTGGGGGGTAGATGTGTCCAAAAACCCCAGGAGCTACCAATCCTCAAAAGAGCGGAGTTATGAGACAAAGGGCCGCTGGAGCGACCAGAGTTAAAGTTAGCGGGTGTCCTGCTGTTCTGTGGCCGACTGGGAGTTCCAGGAGCCTGTCCAGCCTGAGAGGGGTTAGGCGGGTGTCCGTTGTGAGGCAGCCGACCGTGAGTTCCAGGAGCCCGGCCAGCTTAGGAGGTTTTTTTTGGTCAGAGGCCAGCTCTTCTCTGACAAAGTACTTGTGACAAAAACAAGTAACCAAAAGCTTCCAGAGACTACAGTTGCTTTGAGGAGCCCAAAACTGCTGAGAAACAGGCGTGAGGTAGTAAGGGGGTGGGGGTTAGCCTTGGGGGTCTGGTATCCATGACAGGCATAATAGTCCTTATAGTCGCCATCTTGAAAGTTGGGACACTCACAAAACGATTTAAAGTTTTCAGATCCAAGATTGGTCTTCCTTCTTTGGGACAAATAATAGATTTGAATAGAAACCCAAACCCTGTTCCGCTAAGGAACTGGTACAAACACCCCTGAAAAAAATTCCAGTTCTGAAATATATTTCAGAAAAAACCTGAACCTTCACAGAGTGTATTGAAACATGAGAAATAAAGAATCTTCCCATAGAAGGTCTCATTCTAAATATTGATTCAAAACCCTAAGAATAATATTCTATAGATTTTGGACTGAATCCATCCAAAAATAATTTAATCTGCCCCCCACCAGAAGAACTGGTTTGAGAACCGCACTTTCATGCAGTCTTAATAACTAGTATTTGTATAGCGCTTTTCTCCTAGTAGGACTCAAAAAAACACTTTTTCAGCACTTGCACTCAGAGTTAACCAAATAGTAATAGTTGTTATTATTACCCAAATAAATGGTACACATTTTATTGACCTCAAAAGGCCGAAGGGCTGCATCGACCCTGTCGGATATGAACCTGTGACCCTTGGATCTTAGAACAAGCTTTTGTATTCAGGGCATTTACCAACTGATCTACATCACCGGCCGAAAAGTAGGGCAGAAAAAACTCTTTACCTCCAGATATAGTGGAGATCATAGAAATCAAAACAAATTATTATCCTAACAAGAAGAGATAATAAAATATATTTAGACCAAGTCAAAATTCAAGATTAAAACAATGAAGCTCTTCTAAATAGAAAAGCTAAAAACATAGATTAGAAATTAATCTTAAATGACAACAAATATAGTATCATAAATAAAATGAATACATTTTGAAGTAAATGAACAAGGTTATACACTTCAGAATCTGAAAACTGCTTATACTAACTGTCCAATAGTGATGTCGCGAACAGTTCTGCCGCGAATAGTTTGCAGCGAACATAGCATATTTGCGTTCGCAGCGGACGGCAAACATATGCGATGTTCGATTCGCCCCTATTCGTCATCATTGAGTAAACTTTGACCCTGTAGCTCACAGTCACAAGACACATTCCAGCCAATAAGCAGCAGACACTCCCTCCCAGACCCTCCCACCTCCTGGACAGCATCCATTTTAGATTCATTCGGAGCCTGCATTCTTAGTGAGAGGAGGGACAGTGTAGCTGCTGCTGATTTAATAGGGAAATCGATAGCTAGGCTAGTGTATTCAGTGTCCACTACAGTCCTAAAGGACTCATCTGATCTCTGCTGTAAGGACAGCACCCCAAAAAGCTCTTTTTAGGGCTAGAACATCAGTCTGCTTTTTTTTTTTCCCCCTGTGTAATCTAATTGCAGCCTGCCTGCCTGCCAGCTCAGGCTCACAGCGTATACTGTGCCCACTTGCCCAGTGCCACCACTCATATCTGGTGTAACAGTAGTGTACATTTAAAAAAAAAAAAAAAAAAAAAAAAAAAAAAAAAAAACTTTTTTTAATTTGAAATAATAGCAGTCAGTTTCCTTCACACGTGTGCGTTTGAGGTCCTGCCAGGGCACAGTGTGACACCAGTGCAAGTCATATCTGCTAAAAAAAAAAGTAGTGTACATTTAAAATAAAATAAAAACTTTTTTTAATTTGAAATAATAGAAGTCTTTTTCCTTCACACGTGTGCGTTTGAGGTCCTGCCAGGGCACAGTGTGACACCAGTGCAAGTCATATCTGCTAAAACAGTAGTGTACATTTAAAAAAAAACAAAAAAAAAAACTTTTTTTAATTTGAAATAATAGCAGTCAGTTTCCTTCACACGTGTGCGTTTCAGGTCCTGCCAGGGCTCAGTGTGACACCAGTGCAAGTCATATCTGCTAAAACAGTAGTGTACATACATTAAAAAAAAAAAAAACAACCTTTTTTTACTGTGAAATAATAGCAGTCAGTTTCCCTCACACGTGTGCGTTCCAGGTCCTGCCAGGGCACAGTGTCACACCAGTGCAAGTCATATCTGCTAAAACAGTAGTGTACATACATTTAAAAAACAAAACCCTTTTTTATTGTGAAATAATAGCAGTCAGTTTCCCTCACACGTGTGCGCTCCAGGTCCTGCCAGGGCACAGTGTCACACCAGTGCAAGTCATATCTGCTAAAACAGTAGTGTACATTTAAAAAAACAAAAACCTTACACTACCTGAACGATACAACATCATACCTGATGTTTTAAAGCACGTTATTCCAAACAATTTAGGAATGTTAGGTGATTTATGCCCTTTATGGATTAAAACCAGACTCTGCATCAACTATGTAATTTTCCATGGGAGTTTGCCATGGATCCCCCTCCGGCATACCCCAGTCCAGGTGTTAGTCCCCTTGAAACAACTTTTCCATCACTTTTGTGGCCAGAAAGAGTCCCTGTGGGTTTTAAAATTCGCCTGCCTATTGAAGTCTATGGCGGTTCGCGAACTTTTGCAGAAGTTCGCGTTCGCTGTTATTTTAGGTTCGCGACATCACTACTGTCCAACAAAAAAGTTGAGAGAGCAGCAATGTCAGTCATAGATATAGCTGAACTAGGAATATAAACAGTGTCACGGATACCAGACAACTAAGGCTACCCCCCACCCCCCACAACCTCACCCCTGTTGTTTCTCAGTGGTTTTGGGCTCCTCAGAGCAACCACAATCCCTGGAAACTTTTGTTTGCTTGTCTTGTGAAGAGCTGGTGTATGACCAGGAAAACCCTCCTAGGCTGGCCAGGCTCCTGAAACTCCCGGTCGGCCGCCTCACAACGGACACCCGCCTAACCCCTCTCAGGCTGTCCAGGCTCCTGGAACTCCCGGTCGGCCACAGGACAGCAGGACACCCGCTAACTTTACCCCTGGTCGCTCCAGCAACCATGAGCCCCAGAGCTCCGCTCTTTTGGGGATTAGTAGCCTCTAGGGAGGACAAGAGGTGGGGGAATTACCGGAGGGGAGCTCCTTTGGGAACCAGGGGTTTTGGACACCCCTAACCACATAACTTCAACGGACTGTAATTCCAGTATCCAGAAACGAATCATGCTGATCTTTGGACTGTGGCATCTGGGGACTGACAGCTTTCAAATGACACCATGGAAGTGCAGCCGCTCCCCCGGGATCACCCCAAAACCGTCACCACTGTG
Organism: Bombina bombina; assembly: GCF_027579735.1. Lineage (NCBI taxonomy): Eukaryota > Metazoa > Chordata > Amphibia > Anura > Bombinatoridae > Bombina > Bombina bombina. The sequence goes on from NC_069509.1 coordinate 200,369,147, forward strand.
TCCTGGGATTCTGTGGGACTATGGTTTCTATGGAGGCGCCGGTCAGTCTGGAGGGGCGGGAATGTCGGGAAAACTGTGGCATTGTCTTCTGTTCTTATCAAGATGAACTGTCTGTATAAAAGGAGTGTGTGTTTTCAATAAAATGAGTTCTTGTTTAACCTGAATGCTAGTCTGTCTAGTTATTTGGGTTGGCTCCAGCTAAAATCACTTTCCTGGGCTACATAGCAGCCTGTTCCAGGCAGAGGAAGGACACTCTGGCAGAGCTACCTAGTCTGGGTAGCTGGAGTCTGCCACAGGGTGGGACCCTGAGTACTGGTGCTGTCAGGCATCAGGGGTGGCTACAGGCTGTGGTCACTTGCCAGCTACATAGCTGCAGTCGGCAGGGAGGAAGCAGGACCCGTTTGCCGGAGATACCCAGTCGGGGTAGCCGGGGTAGCTGGGGTATCCGTCACAAACAGTATGTAAATATGCTCTTTAAGGTAAGATTGAAACTTAAAAAGATCCTGAAAATAAGTACTAACTTCCATAGAAATAGTAGTACATTCCCAAAAAAGGAATCAGGTTTAAACTATTCTAGCAAACATATCATAGATAGCTTCTAGAATAGGAAAAAAACCACAGGAGCAATTTAAAGAAATATTTAAATGAATATAAAATATTTAATAGGAGGAATAGACTCATAATACCTAAAATTATCAAAACGTCCTTAATAAAGAACAAAAAATGTTCAATTATTAAAATAAAAAAGAAGAGTTGACAAATACAGTCTCTGATGCAGGATCCTTTGAGCCAAAGAAACCCTCATCAGTAGAATAAAATGAAGTATGCTGTCGGTCAAAATAAAATTTATTAAATTTTTTAACAATTTTGGAAAGACCTTATTAGTTTATTTGAAGACACAAAAACAGTCATAGCCTTCTTATGATTGTAGTAATAACGTGAAATCTGCAGAATTAATCAGGTACATTAAACTGAAAAATTGAAAACAGTAAACGTATTTGTACATATAGAAACATTATCCGCATGAAATAAGATAAATAAATGCCACATAATTGAGCTGAAGAGAATAAAATCAGCTTGACAATATTTTTTTTTAAAAACAAACACACGGCTAGATTACGAGCTGTGCGTTAGCATAAAAAGAGGTCCTAACGCGGCTTTTTTACGCCCGCTGGTATTACAAGTCTTGCAGGTTTAGGGGCACCGCACACTTCTTTGACCTTACCGCAAAACGACTTACGTAAACTTCATAAAGTCTTTTTTCTATGGGACTTCCATAGTGCCGGTATTACAAATCTGTCCTCAGAGGCCGAAAAGTGAGCTCCAAGAGTCCTAATGCATTTAAAAGTCAGTAGTTAAGAGTTTTATGGTACAACGCCGTAACATAAAACTCATAACTAAAGTGCTAAAAAGTACACTAACACCCATAAACTACCTATTAACCCCTAAACCGAGGCCCTCCCACATTGCAAACTCTATAATAAACTTTTTAACCCCTAATCTGCCGCTCCGGACACAGCCGCCACCTACATTATATTTATGAACCCCTAATCTGCTGCCCCCAACATCGCCAACACCTACATTATATTCATTAACCCCTAATCTGCCGCCCCCAATGACTTACACTTTTTAACCCCTAATGTTCCGCCCCCAACGTCGCCGCCACTATAACAAACATATTAACCCCTAAACCGCCGCACTCCCGCCTTGCAAACATTAGTTAAATATTATTAACCCCTAATCTGCCGGCCCTAACATCGCCGCCACCTACCTACATTTATTGACCCCTAATCTGCCGCCCCCAACGTCGTCACCACTATATTAAAGTTATTAATCCCTAAACCTAAGTCTAACCCTAAACCTTACACCCACTAACTTAAACATAATTTAAATAAATCTAAATAAATATTCCTATCATTAACTAAATTATTCCTATTTAAAACTTAATACCTATAAAATAAACCATAAGCTAGCTACAATATAACTAATAGTTACATTGTAGCTAGCTTAGGGTTTATTTTTATTTTACAGGTAAGTTTGTATTTATTTTAACTAGGTAGAATAGTTATTAAATAGTTATTAACTATTTAATAACTACCTAGTTAAAATAAAGACAAATTTACCTGTAAAATAAAACCTAACCTAAGTTACACTAACAACTAACACTACAATATAATTAAATTAACTAAATTAAAAACAATTACCTAAATTAAATTAAATTAGCTAAAGTACAAAAAAAACAAACACTAAGTTACAGAAAATAATAAACAAATTACGGATATTTAAACTAATTACACCTAATCTAATAGCCCTATCAAAATAACCCCCCCCCCAAAATAAAAAAAAAACCCTAGCCTAAACTAAACTACCAACAGCCCTTAAAAGGGCCTTTTGCAGGGCATTGCCCCAAAGTAATCAACTCTTTTACCTGTAAAAAAAATACAAACAACCCCCCAACAGTAAAACCCACCACCCACACAACCAACCCCCCAAATAAAATACTATCTAAAAAAACCTAAGCTCCCCATTGCCCTGAAAAGGGCATTTGGATGGGCATTGCTCTTAAATGGGCAGTTAGCTATTTTGCAAGCCCAAACCCTAACCTAAAAATAAAACCCACCCAATACACCCTGAAAAAAAAATTAACACTAACCCCCTGAAGGTCGACTTACCGGGAGACGTCTTCATCCAAGCCGGGCCGAAGTCCTCAACGAAGCCGGGAGAAGTCTTCATCCAAGCTGGGCAGAAGTCTTCATCCAGACAGCATCTTCTATCTTCATCCATCCGGCGCGGAGCGGGTCCATCTTCAAGACATCCAACGCAGAGCATCCTCTTCATCCGGAGTCTTCTTACTGAATGAAGGTACCTTTAAGTGACGTCATCCAAGATGGCGTCCCTTAGATTCCGATTGGCTGATAGAATTCTATCAGCCAATCGGAATTAAGGTAGAAAAAATCCTATTGGCTGATGCAATCAGTCAATAGGATTGAAGTTCAATCCTATTGGCTGATCCAATCAGCCAATAGGATTGAGCTCGCATTCTATTGGCTGTTCCAATAAGTGTAGGTAGGTGGCGGCGACATTGGGGACGGCAGATTAGGGGTTAATAAATATAATGTAGGTGTCAGCGATGTTGGGGGCAGCAGATTAGGGGTTCATAAGTATAATGTAGGTGGCGGCGGTGTCCGGAGTGGCAGATTAGGGGTTAATAATATAATGCAGGTTTCAGCGATTTCGGGGGCGGAAGATTAGGGGTTAATAAGTGTAAGATTAGGGGTGTTTAAACTCGGGGTTCATGTTAGGGTGTTAGGTGTAAACATACATTTTATTTCCCCATAGGAATCAATGGGGCTGCGTTAGGGAGTTTTACGCTGCTTTTTGGCAGGTGTTAAACTTTTTTTTCAGCCAGCTCTTCCCGTTGATTCCTATGGGGAAATCGTGCATATGCACGTTACACCAGCTCTCCGCTGACTTAAGCAGCGCTGGTATTGGAGTGCGGTAATGAGCAAAATTTTGCTCAATGCTCACTTCTTGTCTTTTAACGACGGGTTTGTAAAAACTCGTAATACCAGCGCTGTAGGTAAGTGAGGGAAAACTGCTCGTTAGCACCACACAGCCTCTAACGCAAAACTCGTAATCTAGGTGTATGTCTTTAGCTATTTTAGCTAGAAGAGCTTTATGGCTCAAATCTTGGAATGCTGACATGGTATCTAAATCTAGATTACTATCTCTTTCTTTCCAAGGTAACAATTTATTTGGTTCTCAGTTGGATTCAATTATTTCAACTATCACTGGGGGGAAGGGAGTTTTTTTGCCTCAGGATAAAAGATCTAAGGGTAAATCTAAATCTTATAATCGTTTTCGTTCTTTTTGACAGAACAAGGAACAGAAAGCCAATCCTTCCCCTAAAGACTCTGGTTCCAATTGGAAACCTTCTTCAAGTTGGAATAAATCCAAGCCTTTTAAGAAAACCAAAGCCAGCTACCAAGTCTGCATGAAGGTGCGGCCCTCGATCCAGTTCAGCTGGTGGGGGGCAGATTGAAATTATTCCAAAACATTTGGGCAGAATCTGTTCATAAATCAGTGGATTCCGAGTATTGTCTCTCAAGGGTATCGAAAAGGATTCAGAGTAAGATCTCCTGTGAGAAGATTCTTTCTCTCTCATGTTCCAGCAAATATGGTGAAGGCTCAGGCTTTTCTGATGTGTGTTACAGATCTAGAGCTTTCAGGGGTAAAAATACCAGTTCCGCTTCAGAAACAGGGTCTGGGGTTTTATTCAAATCTATTCATTGTCCCAAAGAAAGAAAATTCATTCAGGCCAGTTCTGGATCTGAAGTTTTTGAATCGTTTTGTAAGAGTCCCAACTTTTAAGATGGTGACTATAAAGACTATTTTGCCTTTTGTTCAGCAAGGTCATCATTATATGTCCACGATAGACTTACAGAATGCATATCTTCACATTCTGATTCATCCAGACCACTATCATTTTCTGAGATTCTCTTTTCTAGACAAGCATTACCAATTTGTCGCTCTCCATTTGGCCTAGCAACAGCTCCAAGAATCTTTTCGAAGGTTCTCGGTGCCCGTCTATCTGTAATCAGAGGACAGGGTATTGCAGTGTTTCCTTATTTGGACAATATCTTGGTTCTAGCTCAGTCTTTACATTTAGCCGAATCTCACACAAATCAACTAGTGTTGTTTCTTCAAAGACATGGTTGGAGGATTAATTTACCAAAGAGTTTGATTCCTCAGACAAGGGTCACCTTTTTAGGTTTCCAGATAGATTTAATGTCCATGACTTTGTCCTTAACAGACAAGAGATGAATGAAATTGGTTTCAGCTTGTCGAAACCTTCAGTCTCAATCATTCCCTTCAGTGGCTATGTGAATGGAAGTTTTAGGTCTCATGACTGCAGCATCGGACGCGATCCCCTTTGCTTGTTTTCACATGAGACCTCTACAGCTTTGTATGCTGAATCAATGGTGCAGGGATTATACTCGGATATCACAATTGATATACTTAAATCCCAACATTCAACTCTCTCTGACTTGGTGGTTAGACCATCATCGTTTAATTCAGGGGGCCTTTTTTGTTCGTCCTACCTGGACTGTGATCACAACAGATGCAAGTCGTTCAGATTGGGGAGCTGTCTGGGGATCTTTGACAGCACAAGGGATTTGGAAACCTCAAGAGGCGAGGTTGCCAATCAATATTTTAGAACTCTGTGCTATTTTCAGGGCTCTTCAGGTTTGGCCTCTATTAAAGAGAGAACCATTCATTTGTTTTCAGATGGACAATATCACAACTGTGGCATATGTCAATCATCAGGGTGGAACTCGCAGTCCCCTAGCTATGAAAGAAGTATATCGGATACTTTCTTGGGCAGAATCCAGCTCTTGTCTAATTTATGTGGTGCATATCCCAGGTGTAGACAATTGGGAAGCGGATTATCTCAGCCGTCAGACCTTACATCCGGGGGAGTGGTCTCTCCATGCAGATGTATTTTGTCAGATTGTACAGATGTGGGGTCTTCTAGAAATAAATCTGATGGCTTCTCATCTAAACAAGAAACTTCCCAGGTACCTGTCCAGGTCCAGGGATCCTCAGGCAGAGATGGTGGATGCTTTAGCAGGTCCTTGGTTTTACCAACCTGCTTATATATTTCCGCCTCTAGTTCTTCCAAGAGTGAACTCCAAGATCATTATGGAACAATCGTATGTGTTTCTGATAGCACCAGTGTTGCCTCACAGGTTTTGGTATGCGAATCTTGTTCAGATGTCCAATTGCCATCCTTGGCCACTTCCTCTAAGACCAGACCTTCTGTCTCAAGGGCCGTTTTTCCATCAGGATCTCAAATCGTTAAATTTTAAGGTATGGAAAATGAACGCTTATGCTTAGTCATAGGAAGATTTATTATCGAGTTTGGAAGACCTATATTTCATGGTGTTCTTCTTATAAATTCTCCTGGCATTCTTTTTAGAATTCCTAGAATTTTACAGTTTCTTCAGGATGGTTTGGATAAAGGTTCGTCTGCAAGTACTTTGAAGGGACAAATCTCTGTTCATTTCATAGAAAAATTGCTAAGCTTCCTGATATTCACTGTTTTGTTCAGGCTTTGGTTTGTATCAAGCCTGTTATTAAATTAATCTCTCCTCCTTGGAGTCTTAATTTGGTTTTGAAGACTTTGCAGGCTCCTCCTTTTGAGCCTATGCATTCTTTGGATATTAAACTACTTTCTTGGAAAGTGTTGTTTCTTTTGGCTATCTCTTAGGCTACAAGAGTTTCTGAATTGTCTGCTCTCTCTTGTGAGTCTCCTTTTCTGATTTTCCATCAGGATAAGGCTGTCTTGCGGACTTCGTTTAAATTTCTTCCTAAGGTTGTGAATTCTAACAACATTAGTAGGGAAATTCTTGTTCCTTCCTTGTGTCCTAATCCCAAGAATGCTCTTGAAAGATTGTTGCGTTCTTTGGATGCTGTAAGAACTTTGAAATATTATGTTGAAGCTACTAAAGATTTCAGGAAGACTTCTAGTCTATGTGTTGTCTTCTCTGGTTTTAGGAAAGGTCAGAAAGCTTCTGCCTTTTCTTTCGCATCTTGGTAAAAGCTTTTGATTCATAAAGCTTATTTGGAGGTGGGACAGTCCCCACCTCAGAGGATCACAGCTCATTCTACTAGATCAGTCTCCACTTCTTGGGCTTTTAAGAATGAAGCTTCAGTTGATCAGATTTGCAAAGCAGCAACTTGGTCTTCTTTGCATACATTTACTAAATTTTACCATTTTGATGTATTTGCTTCTTTTGAAGCAGTCTTTGGTAGAAAAGTTCTTCAGGCAGCTGTTTCAGTTTGATTCTTCTGCTAATGTTTTAAGTTTTTTTCTTTCAATTAATAAGAAAAACTTATTTTTTGTGGATTTAATTTTTTCAGCGGAAAATGGTTGTTTTTATTTTATCCCTCCCTTTTTAGTGACTCTTCTGTGGACTTCCACATCTCGGGTATTTCTATCCCATACGTCACTAGCTCATAGAGTCTTGCCAATTACATGAAAAAAAACATAATTTATGTAAGAACTTACCTGATAAATTCATTTATTTCATATTGGCAAGAGTCCATGAGACCCACCCTTTTTCTGGTGGTTATGATTTTTGTATATAAGCACAATTATATTTCCAGTTCCTCTTTTTTTGTATGCTTTTTTACTCCTTTTTTCTATCACCCCACTTCTTGGCTATTCATTAAACTGAATTGTGGATGTGGTGAGGGGTGTATTTATAGGCATTTTGAGGTTTGGGAAACTTTGCCCCTTCTGGTAGGATTGTATATCCCATACGTCACTAGCTCATAGACTCTTGCCAATATTAAAGAAATGAATTTATCAGGTAAGTTCTTACATAAATTATGTTATTTAAAACTTTATAACAAAGTGCCAAAGATAGCTGAGAGTGTCTTAAAAAAATTATACATACTTACAGAAAGACACCCATCCAGAAATAGAAGACAGCGAAAACAGTACTGAAAAACATCAGCAGAGGTAATGGTATAGGAGTATAACGTCGATCTGAAAAGGGAGGCAGGAGATGAATCCCTGCGACCGATTACAGAGAGCCCTTGAAAGGATTTCCCATGGGTGAAACCACTAAATCAACAGGCAATACCCCCTTCACATCCCTCTGACAAAACTGTACTCTGAGAGGAATTGGGCTTCAAAATGCTTAGAAGCGCTTATCATAGAAGAAATCAAGCACAACTTACTTCACCACCTCCATAGAAGGCAAAGTTTGTAAAACTGAGGTGGGAGGTGTATTTATAGGCATTTTAAGGTTTGGGAAACTTTGCCCCCTCCTGGTAGGAATGTATATACCATACGTCACTAGCTCCTGGACTCTTGCCCCTCCATGAAAGAAAATAACATCTCCCCTAGAGGGCTGAGATTGAGATTAGATCCTGGTACAAACTTAAGAGAAGACAAAGGAGGTGATATCTTTATGGAAGATTGGAACTTGAATCTTTCTGAGTGTTCTATTATTTTAATGAATAAGATGGTAAAAATAAATAAATAAATAAAGAAAGATTTGACAAAACAAAACAATTAGTTGAAGAAGCCCTTAAAGTGGTTAATACTTTTGAGTATAGTCGTAAATTTTGAAAAGTTAAATAATGAGATCCAAGAACAACTAGCTAAATTATAAACAGATGATTACAAGCAGATATAAAACTACGTAAAAGTAGAAAATTGGCACGAGATAATGATGACTATATAAAGAAGTTAGAGGATCTTACGATTCTGGAACAGACGGCTCAGATGTAGAAGTAGATAGCCAATTGTCAAAAAACGAGCAGGAAGGGACTAAAATTGGTACAATAGGAGGAGAGGGGGCAGGAAGAGACACAGGAGGAGGGAATACCAACTCCGGAGGGAGGAGGTATCCCTTCAGACAGAGTCATCAGAGGGATTACAGCCAGAGCCAAGAGAGAGGACGTCCCCGGTGATTCCGGGGTCGCAGGGGTTATTAAAATCACCCGATAATGATCTGCAAGTAATAAACCTGTCATATTTTAAAATAAACAGGCTCATATGAATGTTTTCTGAAAGGGTTTATCCTTTTGTCCCACTAATGTATTTGATAAGTTCAAATTCATCAAAGATCTACATTGTTTTGCGAGACGCATTGTTTTATGCCAAATGTTTAGAGGGAAAAGTAAAAATCTAATTGAAGACCTTGGTTTAAATAAAGATGACAGAATGGCATTGCTAGATCTAGAAGAACTCCTTTCGGTTTCTAATGAAGTTACTAAAGCTGGTAAAATTTCCCCTTTGATTCAAACTAAAGCTAGATCTAACTTTAGACCGAAATCTAAGTTCATACCCCAACTTGCTTCGGTGCCAGCCGTAAATATGTTTGTAAAACAAGTAGAAAAAGATATACAGAAGTTGACTCTGACAAACATAATTGATGACAATCTTACTAAGACTGAAAGAAAAGTGCTAAATAAGCTAATTAATGCAAATAACATAGTGATAAAATCTGCGGACAAGGGGGGCAATGTGGTTCTCTGGGATGAAAGTAGCTACATTTTGGAAGTTAAAAGACAACTACTGGATAAAAACCAGTACTTACGTCTTTTGTTGAACCCAATAACTACTATTCAGTCTGCCCTGTTCAGAATACTTAATGATGCAAAATCAAATGTCATAAATATTTATTTAAATACTTTCCCATCATGCCGGTCTTTTACTGTATAACTAAAATTCATAAAAATTTCACAAATCCCCCAGGCCGACCCATAATTTCTGGGATTGGCAGCCTAACTGAAAATCTAGACTATTGACTTATTTTTTAAACCATTTTAAGCACATTGCCCTTGTATGTTATAGACACAGCTGACTTATTAATAAAAATTGATAGACTCTCTATACCCCACGATGCTATATTAGTATCGTTGGATGTGGAGGGCCTATATTCATCAATTCCACATGAGATAAAAATAGAGGCAGTAAAACAGTAAAATATTTTCTGGATACTAGAGGGGCATCTTTCAGTGATCATACTAATTTTATTATTGGTTTGCTCCGCTTTGTGCTTCAGAACAATGTCTTACATTTGATAACAAAATTTACAAGCAAACTAGAGGGACAGCCATGGGGGTCACTTGTGCCCCCACTTATGCATGTCTCCACTTAGGAGCTTGAGAGATGGAGGAAGTCTATCAGAAAAGGCCTTTTGATGAACATATCCACCTATGGCTCTGTTATGTGGATGACATATTTATCATCTGGGAGGGCACCGACAAGCTTTGACAAAGTTTGTCTTGGATCTAAATAAAAATGATAGAAACATTGTTCTCACGCTAAACTATAGCAAGGAAAATTCTCTGTCTGTACAATAACTGTTCATCAAAATTGAAATATGATGAGCATGCTGCACAGATGAGAGTAGGTTTAAAGCAAGAGGCTATTCAAAGAGAATATTGTCACACTCAAGAAACAAAGCAAGGAAAAAAGATAGGGATTCACTGCTTTTCCGAAAAGAGGAGAAAGACAACAGTATTAGACTAGTGACAAAGTTTAATTGTCACTGGAATAGTATAAGAAACATTTTGCAATAGAACTGGGATGCTTTTCTAAATGATGAAGTGTAGTAAAGGAAGTAGGTATCTTTCCAAGTCTGACAGCAAAAAGGGCTCAGAATCTGAAGGATAGATTGGTTGGGAGTAAATTCGTTACCCACTAAAAAAATTGGCTTCTGAATCAAAAGATAGTAGGCAATTTTCCTTGTAAGAAATGTGTAGCCTGTAGATTTATGGCTAAGACCAAAGTTTTCTCTGTCTGTACCGAGAGGATATATAAATTAAGACATTTTATCAATTGCAATACTGAGGGAGTTGTACATTTACTCTCTTGTTCTTGCCCCAGCTACTATGTTGGAAAGACAAAAAGGATCCTGAAAGATAGAATCCTTGAACACCGTGATGACATTAAACACAAGGTCCAAAGCAGCAGTGTAGCAAGGCATTTTTAAACCTTTCATAACAGTATACCCGACTGTATGAGATTTATAGGCATAGACAGAGGTATAACCAATGGTAGAGGTGGGCATAATGACAATGCTCTTCTACAAAAGGAGTGCAGGTGGATTTATAACCTCTCTACCAATGGACCGAATGGCATGAATGAGAAGCTGGATATGGCTAGCTTCTTATAAATCAATGTATGTAAAAAACATAATTGCCCCATCATCTGTTTTTAACTTATTAATTTTTCTTTTGGATTGTGGTTAAAACAATTTAGGATATAATGTATATATAGTAATTTAGTTCACTATAGAGTTTGTGTATTATTATTATTTATTTATTTTTCGCTCCTGTTTTTTTCACCTACAAATATGGGCAGAGTTTAAGTAGCTTTAAAAGTCTGCACAGAAGACGTCTCTACATCAAGCCCTGAGGAAGCCCCGTCTCTCTGATGACGAGGGGGTGAAACATGCGTCGGCAATTGGCTGACCGACCCAGGTGATTTGACATGCTGGTTTTGATAGTTTGGCAAAGTATGCGATCATGAACGCTGGAGTTCAAGCTCTATGCTGCTATTCACATCCCGCCATCTGTCTATACAGCGGACAAGAAAGTAAGCCAAGCTGGTGTTTCCGAAGGAGTCTTCTTGTTTGAAAAAGCACTAAATTGGAATGCTGGGTATCTGTATGATGATGTATGCAGCAGCGAACAGGTGCAGTTGACAGAGGGGTATGACATCATTAAAGAGGTATCCTCCTGCATTTTGCTTCCCAATACTAACCCTTTGCTTGATGTGCTCTATCCTTCGATTTCTGCTTTACCTTGCTCCATCTTACATGGCTTAATGACTGTCTCCATCTGTTATATTGTGGGAGTAAAAAGATAGTCCAACTACATTGCAGTGACTCTTTGCAACTAACAAAAGGACTTTCTGCTCAAGAAAGTTTAACAATATCCTGGACTTTCCTTGATGTAATATATGTCCGTGTTACTTGTCTCCAGCAACACACATCTAGCCTCCTTTGAGAATTATATATATGTTTATGTTTGTTTATGTATAGGCGCGTTAATGTCTTACATCAATATAGTGGTTATGTACTGACAATACTCATCCCCTTTTAGTTTCAGCTCAGTTTTTACTAAAACCCGTGTGGGTCTAAGAATCTAAACGGGTGTTATTGATCTGTACATATTCAGCCGCAACACTTTAATGCATAAACTGTACCTAACCTTTTCACTTGGTAGGTATTACCTCTATTAAGTTTTCAGAACCTATATTGTGTTTCACTGGGACCGGTCCTATTATTTTAAACTTAGATGTAATCTTCGCTTATTTTGTGTGTTTTATTCACTTTATGTATAGAATGCAGTGTGTTCTTGGATTCTGTCATTGCAATGGGCCCATGCTCGACACTATGTACAAATAAACTTATTATTGATACTTAATTCTGAGAGTGTTGCTACATTTTGAACTATAAAAGAGTGCTGAATTCCCTGTCTTTATTAGTGCTATTATTATATCTCAATATATCTCCCTTTTTTCTGATTAATTAGTCACAGCTCTGACTTCACATACCTCTCACCCGCCCCCTCTCACCCACCCCCTCTCACCCACCCTCTCATCCATCCAATCACCCACCCTCTCACCAGCCCTCCCCTCTAAAACACCTTCTCACCCTCCCTCTCATGTTTCTTATGAACAATACATCAAACCTCTAACTATTCACACGTAAAACAGATTAACATATCAAGTTAATTAACTCGGGAAGAAAGTTTACTCAGACAATCTTATTTTGGGCAGTCTAGTTAACATAATCACACAGGAACACAATCAGTTTACCCAGACAGACTCCTGAGACACAATAAGATCTGAAATGTAAATAAAATACATCTTATTACAAAATATAAAAACAGCTCTTATTAACTATTAAGTCTTTTATGCCCACTTGGTTTATAGAGTCACGATTGCTCCCACAAGGGGCACTCACACCCTGTACCCATCCTGTATTTATGGATATAGGGTGACGTGAACATAAGAGAGTTATGAAAGTACATGGGGTGTCCAGTATATAAAATTCCACATTTCCATGCAGTCTCTGGGTATCCTTAAGCCCATGTACCCCCTGCCCAAAGAATTTTCCATAACAGGCCCTTAGATCTTGGTGACTCCCGTCACATATCTCCCCCTTCAGAACGAGACTAACACAGGAGGAGACCCCAGACGGGTTGACTTCGAAGTTAGTCCGTAGATCCATTCCCCAAATGCCCATATCCACACAGTACCCCAAACAAATTGTCCCAAACTGAGCATCACTCACCCGGGCCGACCTCTGCCTCTCTCATAGAACATACCCGCTGCTGGGGAGAAGCGCTGACTGTCCCTTCTCCCCAGAGTCCTTTCAGTCACTGGAGAGAAGACAGGGTGGCTGGGCTCACTCCAACATGCTGTTGCGGATATGGGCCAACTGCCCAGCATCACTGGAGAATACAGGTGGAGACTGTAGTACCATTCACTTGTAATGGATAGGAATCTCCCATTGCTTGCGGAGAGAGGCCGACGTCTCTCGGTCCCAATGCCAGCTCCTCCGCTGGGATTGCTGCATGCTCCTCCGGTCCCTCTGCCAGTGTGATGCTGTCATTCCTGTTTTCTGGGTGCCGGTTAGGGGTGGGAAGAGGCCAATAACACTCTGCCCTGTTGCCTGCTCTTCTGCTGGGTAATCCACATCTGACACCTCAGAGGAAAAGTCAATTAGATCCACAATCTTTGGGTCCTGCTGGGGAAATAACAGGGTGACTAGGGTCCCCATGCCAGGGGGTTGGGGATCTGGGCCGACTTCCCCATATCCCTGCACTCCACGTGTGGAGACCACTGTCTCATCCACACCTCCCAGACCAACATCCGTGGATATTAAGTCCACTAGATCCGCTGCCTCTGAAGTAAGTAAAGAACCACTTTCCAGCAGTTCTAGGTAATCCACCATCCCTGATAGATAAGCCATGTCAGGTCAGGCTCTAAGGCAAGTGCTTCCAATGGCTGTAACAGCTCCTGCTTCTTGCTTTGAATGTCCCAGAATCGATATCCCTCGGGACTGTCAAAGTCAACTTTCTCCTCAAATGCTTCCCATAATAAGCCGGGGTCGCCAGAGTCATCACCTTCCGGGGAATAGTGCGTTTCTGCCCTTGACTGCCACCTGTCTGTAAATCAATATAACTCTCTGTACTGATCCTCGAGCTCGACCTCTCTTTGCACCAGACACTTCAGTTTGGCTATCCCCTCAGCTGTGGATTGTCCTCTCAACCCGCAAGTTTACCTGGTCACCAAAGCACTGTTCTGGGGAGGGCTGGACTTTGCCTCTGCAGCCATACCAATTCTCCAGTGCATCTTCCCACATCTTTAGCCGAATCAGGGCTCTCCATTCCAGGCACATCTCCTCTGGAACTGGCCCTCCTAGCACAGCAAGGGCTACTTTGACTTGCCACTCGAAGTCCCATATCGGAACATCTGATCCCAGCATCTCAGCTGTCCGAATATTCCGATACCTGGTGATCTGCTTCACCACTTCGGCGTTCGTTACCCGGACTGCTGCTTCGGATGGGTTGGCTCCGTAGATTGACAACCTTTTCCGCACTCTGCTGTGGAATGTTTCCCCTGCATCATTAATAATCGTCTGGCTGCGATTCTTCACTGGCTGCCGTTGGGTCAGCAGTTGCTGCATTTGCCATAGGAGCTCCGCTTCCATAGCTGTGGGACAAGAAATCAATCCCAGCGCTTGCCACCAAATGTGACAGACCGCCTGGTACCCCGAATGAGTACCTCCGTCAGAACTCTTCCCTTGTCCTGGACATCCCTTTATCCAGAACAATAGCTCCTGGTATCTCCCTTTTACCGCAGTCTAAAGTTATAGAGGTTGTGGAGGTAAAAGATACAATGCCTGGGCTCAAAGGTATTGATTACTTAGCCTTAAAAGTGAACTAGGTTACTATTTATTGTTTACTGTTTATTGTTTATTGAAAAAAATTAAAATCATAAAGATGGGAATGTAATTAGCACTTGATTGTATCAACCAGAAATTGTCAAATAATTGTTGTTGACAGATGATGATGATTGTTGTATGCTATTTTCCCTCAATAAATATAAAGTTATAGAGGTGACCAGAACTGAGGCAACACTCAGGAGTCTGAACACAAAATGAACACTTTATTTAAAAGCAGCACACATATTTATACACCCTGGCATTCCAGAGTCACAGAGCTTCAGGTTACAGAGGAAATTGGTTAAACAGTAAAGCAACTATATGAACAATACATCAAACCTCTAACAATTGTCTATTCACAGGTAAAACAGATTAATATATCAAGTTAATTAACTAGGGAAGAAAGTTTACTCAGTCAATCTGATTTTGGGCAGTCTTGTTAACATAATCACACAGGAACACAATTAGTTTACCCAGACAGACTCCTGAGACACAATCAGATCTGAAACGTAAATAAAATACATCTTATTACAAAATATAAAACAAAGCCCTTATTAACTATTAAGTCTGTTATGCACACTTTGTTTA
Source organism: Bombina bombina (assembly GCF_027579735.1). NCBI lineage: Eukaryota > Metazoa > Chordata > Amphibia > Anura > Bombinatoridae > Bombina > Bombina bombina. Next base: position 200,384,218 of record NC_069509.1, read on the forward strand.
TAGAGTCACAATTGCTCCCACAAGGGGCACTCTTACCATGTACCTATCCTGTATTTATGGATACAGGGTGACATGGACATAAGACAGAGTTATGAAAGTACATGGGGTGTCAAGCATATAAAATTCCCCATTTCTATGCAGTCTCTGGGTATCCTTAAGCCCATGTACCCCCTTCCCAAAGAATGTTCCATAACAGGCCCTCAGATCTTGGTGACTCATGTCACACATCCTCTCACCCGCCCTCTCATCCTTCCTCTAACCTGCTCTCTCATGCTTCCTATCACCCACCCTCTCATCCTTCCTTTCACCCACCCTCTCATCCATCCTATCACCCACCCGCTCACATGCCGTCTAATCCATCCTCTCATCCTTCCTCTCACCCACCCTCTCATCCTTCCTATCAGCCACCCTCTCATCCATCCAATCAGCCACCCTCTCATCCATCCAATCACCCACCCTCTAATCCATCCTATCACCCACCCTCTAATCCATCCTATCACCCACCCTCTAATCCATCCTATCACCCACCCTCTAATCCATCCTATCACCCACCCTCTCACCCACCCCCTCTCACCCATCCTATCACCCACACTCTCACCCACCCTCTCATCTATCCTATTACCTGCCCTCTCATCCTTCCTCTCACCCGCCCTCTCATCCTTCTTATCACCCACCCTCTCATCCATCCAATCACCCACCCTCTCATCCATCCAATCAGCCACCCTCTCATCCATCCAATCAGCCACCCTCTCATCCATCCAATCACCCACCATCTCATCCATCCTATCACCCACCCTCTCATCCATCCTATCACCCACCCTCTCATCCATCCTATCACCCACCCTCTCACCCACCCCCTCTCACCCATCCTATCACCCACCCACCCTCTCATCCTTCCTCTCACCCACCCTCTCATCCTTCCTCTCACCCACCCTCTCATCCTTCCTCTCACCCACCCTCTCATCCTTCCTCTCACCCACCCTCTCATCCTTCCTATCACCCTCTCATCCTTCCTATCACCCACCCTCTCATCCATCCAATCACCCACCCTCTCATCCATCCAATCACCCACCCTCTCATCCATCCAATCACCCACCCTCTCATCCATCCAATCAGCCACCTTCTCATCCATCCAATCAGCCACCCTCTCATCCATCCAATCAGCCACGCTCTCATCCATCCAATCAGCCAGCCTCTCACCCACCCTCTCACCCACACTATCACCCACCCTATCACCCACACTCTCACCCACCCTCTCATCTATCCTATTATCTGCCCTCTCATCCTTCCTCTAACCTGCCCTCTCATGCTTCCTATCACCCACCCTCTCATTATTCCTTTTACCCACCCCTCTCAACCGCACTCTCACCCACCCCCTCTCGTCCTTCCTCTCACCCACCCTCTCATCCTTCTTATCACCCACCCTCTCATCCATCCAATCACACACCCTCTCATCCATCCAATCAGCCACCCTCTCATCCATCCAATCACCCACCCTCTAATCCATCCTATCACCCACCCTCTAATCCATCCTCTCACCCACCCTCTAATCCATCCTATCACCCACCCTCTAATCCATCCTATCACCCACCCTCTCACCCACCCCCTCTCACCCATCCTATCACCCACACTCTCACCCACCCTCTCATCTATCCTATTACCTGCCCTCTCATCCTTCCTCTCACCCACCCTCTCATCCTTCTTATCACCCACCCTCTCATCCATCCAATCACCCACCCTCTCATCCATCCAATCAGCCACCCTCTCATCCATCCAATCAGCCACCCTCTCATCCATCCAATCACCCACCCTCTCATCCATCCTATCACGCACCCTCTCATCCATCCTATCACCCACCCTCTCACCCACCCCCTCTCACCCATCCTATCACCCACCCCCTCTTATCCTTCCTCTCACCCACCCTCTCATCCTTCCTCTCACCCACCCTCTCATCCTTCCTCTCACCCACCCTCTCATCCTTCCTATCACCCTCTCATCCTTCCTATCACCCACCCTCTCATCCATCCAATCACCCACCCTCTCATCCATCCAATCACCCACCCTCTCATCCATCCAATCACCCACCCTCTCATCCATCCAATCAGCCACCCTCTCATCCATCCAATCAGCCACCCTCTCATCCATCCAATCAGCCACGCTCTCATCCATCCAATCAGCCAGCCTCTCATCCATCCAATCAGCCAGCCTCTCACCCACCCTCTCACCCACACTATCACCCACCCTATCACCCACACTCTCACCCACACTCTCACCCACCCTCTCATCTATCCTATTATCTGCCCTCTCATCCTTCCTCTAACCTGCCCTCTCATGCTTCCTATCACCCACCCTCTCATTATTCCTTTTACCCACCCCTCTCAACCGAACTCTCACCCACCCCCTCTCGTCCTTCCTCTCACCCACCCTCTCATCCTTCCTCTCACCCTCCCTCACACACCCTCTTATCCTTCCTCTCACTTGCCCTTTCATGCTCCCAATCACCCGCCTTCTTATCCACCCTCTCACCCACACTCTCACCCACCCTCTCATCCTTCCTCTAACCTGCCCTCTCATGCTTCCTATCACCAACCCTCTCATTCTTCCTTTTACCCACCCCTCTCAAACGCACTCTCACCCACCCCGTCTCATCCATCCTATCATCCACCCTATCTCATCCATCCTCTCACCCGCCCTCTCACCTACCCTCTCACCCGCCCTCTCATCCTTCATCTAACCCACCCTCTCATGCTTCCCATCACCCACCCTCTCATTCTTTCTTTCACCCACCCCCTCTCATCCATCCTCTCACCCACCCTCTCACCTGCCCTCTCACCCTCACACGCCCTCTTATCCTTCCTCTCACTCGCCCTTTCATGCTCCCAATCAGTCGCCCTCATCCGCCCTCTCATCCATCCTATCACCCGCCCTCTCACCCATCCTATCACCCGCCCTCTCACCCGCCCTCTCACCCATCCTATCACCCGCCCTCTCACTCATCCTATCACCCACACTCTCATCCATCCTCTTACCCGCCCTCTCATCCATGCTATCACCCGCCATCTCATACATCCTATCACCCGTCCTCTCATCCATCCTATCACCCGCCATCTCATCCATCCTATCACCCACACCCTTACCAATCCTCTCACCCACCCTCTCATCCATCCTATTACCCACCCTCTCATCCATCCTATTCCCTACCCTCTCATCCTTCCTCTCACCCGCCCTCTCATGCTTCCTATCACTCACCCTCTCACCCGCCCTCTCACCCACCCTCTCATCCATCCTATCATGCACACTCTCACCCGCCCTCTCACCCACCCTCTCATCCTTCCTCTAACCCGTCCTTTCATCCTTCCTCTCAACCACCCTCTCATTCTTCCTCTCACCCACCCTCTCATCCATCCTATCACCCGCCCTCTTATCCATCCTATCACCCGCCCTCTAATCCATCCCATCACCCACCCTCTCACCCGCCCTCTCATCCATCCTATCATCCATACCCTCACCAATCCTCTCACCCACCCTCTAATCCATCCTATCACCCATCCTCTCATCCATCCTCTCATGCATCCTATCATCCACCCTCTCATCCATCCTCTCACCCACCCTCTCATGCTTCCTATCACCCACCCTCTCATCCTTCCTATCACCCACCCACTCATCCATCCTATCACCTGCCCTCTCATCCATTCTATCACTCGCCTCATCCATTCTATCACCCACCCTCTCATCCTTCCTATCACCCACCCACTCATCCATCCTATCACCTGCCCTCTCATCCATTCTATCACTCGCCTCATCCATTCTATCACCCGCCCTCTCATCCATCCTATAACCCACCCTCTCACCTTCCCTCTCATTCTTCCTATCACCCACTGTTATAACCATAAAAAGGTTTGTTGCTCTTTTGCAGAATCTCCCCTAATTGTGGAGTCTCAGTTTTAGGGAAAGATTTGCTGTGAGCGTTTTTATATTGAAATGGATAAATGCCCCAAATATAGAGTAATCTTTAGAAATATCTTAGGCTTGTAATATTGTATTTGTGGATATTTCCCAGAATAATTGTACAAGTAATCCAGTGAACAAAGTGACTCAAGCTTGGAAAACAAACAGTCCCGCAAACATCCGTCTTCACACACTCACACAGGCAATATTTTATTTACATGTATTTACATTTAGGATCTGGTTACTTGAAATAACAAAGTCTAAGTGGTGAAACTGAAACTTTCCGGTATACAGGAGTATGGAGATTATATTGCTTACCGGAGCTTCCAGCTGGAGATAGAAAGTGAGTTTCGTGCGCTCAATACACAGCGTCTGTAGCGTGTGGAGCGGAACGCTGTGTGAGTGTGACTTCCGGGTGTTGCGTAGGAGCGATCAGCTGAAGCAGGCTGAGCAAGAGTGTAGGGAGACACGGCAGATGATCCGGAATGAGAGCAGAGGCAGTGATGGGATTTCCCAAACGAAGGTAATTCCTGGGAAGGAATTATTTAGCGAAATGACCTGAAGATTTTATGTAGAGAGGTTTAGAGCTTCAGAATTGAGTGTACTCTAAGGAATCAACACCAATAATCAGGCAGTGATAAGGTGTTAATAGGTGGTTTATATAGAGAGAGGAAGTAGGTGGGAGGGATATACCTTAAAGGTATATCACAGTTCCCCCCACTCAAGGGACCCCCCTCAAAGAAGCCAGACAAGGCTTGAAAGGTTTCCTGAGATGGAAACGTCTCAGAAGAACTGGAGCATGGACATCAGAATGAAGCTGCCAGGAATTCTCCTCCGGTCCGTAACCCCTCTATTTCACAAGATATTCCAAACGTCTGCGACGTAACCTAGAGTCAAGAATTTTCTCCACCTCAAATTCTTCCTGACCGTCAAGAACAACAGGAGTCGGAGGAACTGCGGATTGTCCTAGAGGATCTGATTTATAGGGTTTCAGTAGAGACACATGAAACGAATTGTGTATCTTGAAATCTCTTGGTAGAGTTAATTTAACTGCATTTTCATTGAGAATCATCTCTATGGGGAATGGACCTAAAAACTGATTAGCCAGTTTTTTACTAGGCAGTTGCAATCTGAGATGTTTTGTGGACAAGAGTACCAAATCACCGGTCTTATAAACCGGTGTTTGTCTGTGTCGTCTATCATAATAAAGCTTCTGCCTTTCCTTTGCTTCAGTGAGATGGGTTTTTAATAAATACAATCTTGCTTGTAGAGTAGAGGCATAATCCAAGGCACTTGGAGAATTTACAGGTGATTTAGAGAGAGTTATGGATGTTGGATGATAACCGTAAGTTGTGAAAAACTGTGTCATTTTTGTAGATGAGGAGATGGAGTTGTTGTAGGAAAACTCAGCTAATGGTAAATAGGAGATCCAATCATCCTGTAAATGGGTGATGTAACACCGGAGATATTGTTCCAAGATTTGATTTAATCTCTCCGTTAAGCCATTTGTCTGAGGTTGAAAAGCTGTGGAATACCTAACGTCGATTTTCAAAAGCTTACTAAGGGATCTCCAAAAAGAAGAGGTGAACTGGGTTCCATGGTCAGAGATTATGACTTTAGGTAACCCATGAAGACGTACTATTGACTCTATAAAAGCTTGAGCAGTGATTTTAGCAGTGGGTAGACCTAGTAAGGGGGTGAAATGAGCTAATTTAGTCAAATGATCTATTACCACAAATATTGTATCGTATTTTTGTGATTTGGGTAGATCAACTATAAAAACCATTGATATTACGCTCCAGGGTTTATCAGGTATCGGTATGGATGTTAATAAGCCAATTGGTTTTTTGTGTTCTGATTTGTTTCGAGCACATATATCACAATAGGAAACATAATCGTATATATATTGATCAATATGTGGCCACCAGAAATACCTTTTTGTTAATTATATTGTCTTCTGTATGCCTGTATGTCCAGACAAAACATTATCATGGGTATAGGACAAAACGGTTTTTCTAAGTTGAGGCGGAATATACAATCTGTCTTTGTGATAGAATAAATTATTTGATGGATCTTTTATACAAGAGTCTGGTATCTCTGTATCTTTGGAGAGAGCGGTTAGAACTTCCGTTTCGAAAGTAGTGAGGGTTCCAATAATCTTATTCTCAGGTATTATTGGAGTTGTAGTTATGAGATGTGGTTGATTATCATGTTGTCTGGATAAGGCATCAGCCTTAATATTTAAAGTTCCAGGCTTGTATGTCAATTGAAAATTAAATCGATCCAGAAATAAGGACCATCGGACTTGACGGGCAGAGAGGGTCTTGTTTGTTTTAAGAAATTCTAAGTTTTTGTGATCAGTATAGATCTTAAAAGGTTCTAATGTACCTTCCAAGAAATGTCTCCAATGTTCCAACGAGTTTTTTATAGCTAAAAGCTCTTTATCACCTATGCTATAGTTCTTTTCAGCAGGTAAATAAGTTTTAGAGTAGAAGGCTATGGGGTGGAGATCGTTAGTATGTTTATTTTGTTGTGACAAGACTGCTCCTATACCAGAGTTTGACGCATCTACTTCGACTATAAAAGGTAGTCGATAATCAGGTAAGCTTAAGACTGGTGCTGTGGTAAAACTTTTCTTTAAAGTATTGAAAGCATTTTGAGCCTCATCTGTCCATAAGTATTTGTTTTTACAACTAGTTAAAAACGTCAGGGGTTTTACTATGGAAGAGAAATTTCCAATAAACTTTCTGTAAAAATTTGCAAATCCTAGAAACCTTTGTAAAGCTTTAACGTTTGTAGGAGTTGGCCAATCTAGGATAGTGGTGATTTTATCTGGGTCCATTTGGACTTTATGTGGTGTTATTATAAATCCCAAAAACTTTATGTGATTAGTGTGAAATATACATGTTTCCTGTTTTGCATACAACTTATGTTCTCTGAGTCTTGTTAGAACCCATCGTACGTGTTTCTCATGATCGGCCAGTGTTTTGGAATATATCAGGATATCATCTAAGTAAATGATAACACATATGTCAATTAAGTCATGAAATATTTAATTAATGAAATATTGAAAGGTTGCCGGGGCGTTGCAAAGACCGAAAGGCATTACATTGTATTGATAAAGCCCGTACCTGGTTCGGAATGCGGTCTTCCACTCATCGCCCTTTTTTATTCGGATCAAATTATAGGCACCTTTTAGGTCAAGTTTTGTGAAAATTGTGGCTTCAGACAGTCTTTCTAGTAATTCTGGAATTAATGGTAGGGGGTAACGATTTTTTATTGTGATCTTATTTAGGGCTCTATAATCAATAATTGGTCTTAGTGTACCATCTTTGTTTGTTACAAAAAACATACCGGCTGCAGCAGGTGATGTGGAATGAGAGATGAATCCTTTTTTGAGGTTTTCATCTAAATATGTACGTAAATCAGAAAGTTATTTTTGAGACATAGAATAAACTCTTCCATGAGGTATTTCAGAGCCAGGGATTAAATCAATTGGGCAGTCAAATATTCTATGAGGAGGGAAGTTTTCAGCCTCCTTCAAATTGAACACATCCTCCAAGTCCTGATAAACCACTGGTATCGGTTGGATACTAGCAATGCTTGCATGAGGATAACAAGTATTCTGACAATAATCAGAATTTAATGAGATTTTATGGAGTGACCAGTCTATTGAAGGGTTATGGGTTTTTAACCAAGAGTACCCTAGAATTATGTTGTGCATAGAAATTGGTATTATATCAAAAGATAAGTACTCTGTATGTGAAGTAGATATTGTAATCTGAAGTGGTATAGTGTGGTGCGTTATGGGTCCTTTTTGTATGGTGGAACCATCTATTAATGTAACATACACAGGATTTTGTTTGCACACCGTGGGTATTTTATTAGCAATAACATAATTTGTGTCAATATACACCCCTGAAGCCCCTGAGTCGACAAAAGCATTAGTCTGAAGATTGTTTTGGTCCCACTGTAAAAAGAGAGAGGTGATTAATTGATCTGTTTTGTTATCATTGTATAAATGTTCTAGAGTTACTTTCTTACCCTTCTTTTGTTTTTCCAACAAAGGACAGGTTGAGACTGCATGCTCTTTATTTGCGCAATATAAGCACAAATTGGAAAGACGGCGCCTGGTCTTTTCTTCAGGGGATAGTGGACCCCTAATAGTTCCTATTTCCATGGGAATGGAACTTGTAGGAATTTTTTCATGAAGTGGATTTGATGAGTAGTAATGTTTAGGAGGATTCTCAAAACTTCCTTTCTCTGCTTTTCTTTCTCGAATTCTCCGATCCAGAGTGGTGCTTAATTTTATTAAACCTGCTAGGCTTTCAGGCATGTCCAGGCGAGACAACTCATCTTTCAATACTTCAGATAATCCTAGGCAAAATTGGTTGCGTAAACTGGCTTCATTCCATAAGGAATCGCTGGCCCACATTTGGAAGTCCGTGGTGTATTCCTCCACGGTTCGTTTTCCCTGTTTCAGGGAACGTAGTTTAGTCTCAGCTATAATTTGAGTGTGAGTATCTTCATATAACTCAGACATGGCTGAAAAGAAATCCTCTAGAGAATCTAATATAGGGTTATTAGACTCAAAAAAGCGATTTGCCCATGTTCTGGGTTCACCTGTAAGATACGAAATTGCTGTACACACCTTTATTCTTTCAGAATGATATGTGCGGGGCTTGAGAGAAAATAACAACCCACATGCATTTTTAAAATCCCTAAACGTGGATCTTTTACCAGAGAAAGGGATAGGAGGCTGAACCTGTGGTTCTGGTATTTCTGAGGGTTTAGGGGTTAAACACTCTTTCATTAGAGTTCTTAAAGTGGCAGTCTCTGCTTGTACCTCTGTTAACCCACGAGCCAGATAATCCAATTTTTGATGGATATTATTAAACATAGTCTGAATCTCTGTGGGGTCCATTTTATTATGGATAGATATACAGCAGATATTTTTGAGGCCTGATTATACTGTTATAACCATAAAAAGGTTTGTTGCTCTTTTGCAGAATCTCCCCTAATTGTGGAGTCTCAGTTTTAGGGAAAGATTTGCTGTGAGCGTTTTTATATTGAAATGGATAAATGCCCCAAATATAGAGTAATCTTTAGAAATATCTTAGGCTTGTAATATTGTATTTGTGGATATTTCCCAGAATAATTGTACAAGTAATCCAGTGAACAAAGTGACTCAAGCTTGGAAAACAAACAGTTCCGCATACATCCGTCTTCACACACTCACACAGGCAATATTTTATTTACATGTATTTACATTTAGGATCCGGTTACTTGAAATAAGAAAGTCTAAGCGGTGAAACTGAAACTTTCCGGTATACAGGAGTATGGAGATTATATTGCTTACCGGAGCTTCCAGCTGGAGATAGAAAGTGAGTTTCGTGCGCTCAATACACAGCGTCTGTAGCGTGTGGAGCGGAACGCTGTGTGAGTGTGACTTCCGGGTGTTGCATAGGAGCGATCAGCTGAAGCAGGCTGAGCAAGAGTGTAGGGAGACACGGCAGATGATCCGGAATGAGAGCAGAGGCAGTGAAGGGATTTCCCAAACGAAGGTAATTCCTGGGAAGGAATTATTTAGCGAAATGACCTGAAGATTTTATGTAGAGAGGTTTAGAGCTTCAGAATTGAGTGTACTCTAAGGAATCAACACCAATAATCAGGCAGTGATAAGGTGTTAATAGGTGGTTTATATAGAGAGAGGAAGTAGGTGGGAGGGATATACCTTAAAGGTATATCACACCCGCCCTCTCTTTAACCCGGCAGTGACTGGAGGGAGGATAAAATGTGGGGGATATGGAACCTAAAGATCTAGGTGTTATGGTGCGCCAATGGTGCCTAGTCGCCCAGGTCACTGCACTAGGGCATCTAACAGACTCACACAAGGGTCCGAAGACCTGGTACAATACTGAGACAGTTTTAATTCAAATGAGATACCATGAGGTCCAGGCATGGGTACACGGCTGTGCCCTATTCACTCACATTCTGCTGCTCACCAGACATGGGTACACTGCTGTCTATATCCTGCACCCCTCCTATATGACTCAGAGTACTATTTAGTGCTATTGTTAGAAAAAATGCTTTACTGTGTTAACATTCTCAGTTGTTGTTTTTTCTACTCTAAGGAAATGGACCATATCCTGGTATAATTGACTTATATGGAGGAGCCGGAGGGCTGCTGGAATACAGAGCCAGCCTACTAGCCAGTCATGGCTTTGTGGTTCTGGCACTGGCCTTTGTTGCATATGATGACCTTCCAAAGACATTCAAGAAACTGGACCTTGAATATTTTGAAGAAGCTACTGAACTGCTCTTGAGGCATCCCAAGGTAAAGGAAAAATATTGTACAGCTGGCTCTGCCCAATTCCATAGTAAAGGGGAATTATTGTATGCCTGACACTGCCCAATCCCAAAGTAAAGAAAAATATTGTATATCTGGCACTGTCCAATCCAACAGTAAAGGTAAAATATTGTATTGTTGGTACTGCCCAATCCCACAGTAAAGGGAAAATATTGTAGGGGTGGCACTGCCCAATCCCACAGTAAAGGGGAATTATTGTACGGCTGGCACTGCCCAATCCCACAGTAAAGGGGAAATATTGTACTACCCATGCCCAGATAAAGGGGCATTATTTTGTTTTTAGATTTGGCACTGTCCAATCCAAAGTGAAGATGCATTATTCTACAGATGGCACAGGTGAAGGGGATTTATTGATGGTACAGGTTTAACAGGAATTTGTTTTCTATATTTAGGTTGCTGGACCAAAGGTTGGAGTTGTGGCTGTGTCAAAAGGTGCAGAGATTGCTCTAACAATGGCTTCCTGTTTGCCACAGATTGGTGCTACAGTCAGCATTAACGGTTCATGCAATGCGTATGGAGGAACATTTTATTACAAAGGAAACATTATATTAAAAGGGACTCCTTATGTTCAGGAAGGGCTGATAATTACTGAAGATGGATTTCTGCAGATGAAACAGCTGTACAATGAGAAAAATGCTATTTCTATTCCAGTAGAAAGGGCCACAGGCCATATACTTTTTGTCGCTGGGGAAGCAGATCAGTATTACAATAGCAAAGGCTTCGCTGAACAAGCCTTCACCAGGCTGAAGAAACATGGTAAGAAGAATGGAAAGGTTATCACTATCCCGGGTGCCGGGCATCTAATAGAGCCGCCTGGCATTCCTTTCTGTAGGGCTCGAGACCTTCGTGGTCACAGTGCACCTGTATTATGGGGTGGGGAAATGTTCCCTCATTGTATAGCACAAGAAACCGTATGGAAAATGAGTCAGGAATTCCTGCACCAACATCTTGGACCCTCTAGTAAGCTGTAAGTGAATAAATATACATAATGTGTATGTTTGATTTTGCAATAACCCTCATGTGATCACATGACCAGAAAGCAACGCTGGGGATTGTAGATGTCTGATGCAATGATGGTCTGGTTATCTGCTCCCAGACACAAGCACTGCCCTGGGCTTGGGGAAATAATTCACTCGCAACATAAAGCGTAATTCTGCTAAATTCACCATGAGGTCTCTCCAGCTTCACCAAACATGTTGATTCACTAAAGCTTATTCTCTCCACTAAGTCAATTTCATCCACTGTTAATAACAATCAGCTTCCAATGAAATCCAGACACAATATAGTAAGATAAACAGCTCTCAAACTAAAATCCAGAACCTACACTGGGCTATATAACGAGTAGTGCACATGAGTGATAAGTATACGTGCACATTGGAGCCCTTTGCAGTCAAGTAGATGAAAACATGTAAAAACATTTATGTAATAGTTATATTTAATAAAGTGTTTAACTATGTATTTACTGGAAATAGTTTACATTCCTATTTTTTGCACATAGCAGAATATGTTCTTTGTATTTTAAATATATATCCCTATATATACTGTATCTGTAAATCTATATATATATAAAAGAAGTCCTGACTGACTGATTGATTTACTGACTCATCAACGCCCAGTTCAAACCGTTTAACCTAGGTAAATTTGGAAGGTAAGTTGTTTTTATGACGTAGGCACCCACTAAAGATGGATGTTTAGAAATTACGTCCCTAAGGGGGTGAAATATTTTGCCAGCTACGTCAATAACAAAATTGACTCCATCAGAAATGAAATCAGCTCTCCACACACTACCGGTCTCCCACCCCCTCAAAAGCTCACAATAATCCAAAACCCACACAGCCATAAATTTAGCTCTTTTGCCCCTGTTACAGAGGAAGAAGTTTCTGCCCTTATACTATCCTCTCACCTCACTAACTGTGCCCTCGACCCCATCCCCTCACAACTACTCCCCTCCCTCTCTTCTACCCTTACCCCTATACTCACACACATCTTCGACCTCTCCCTCACCACTATAATAATAATAATAATTTGTGATTTATATAGCGCTTTTACCAACATAAAGACAAAAGTTAGGAGTTTCTGAAGGTCAGATAAGCAGACAATGCTTAATGGAAGAGGTGGATCTTTATCTTTTTTTAAAAGTCTATAAGGACGGTGCCCCCTCTGATTCCACACGGTAAAGAGTTCCAGAAAGTGGGGGCAGTGTGGCCGAATGCTCTGAAGCCTGAGTTTGTCCTTATTCTTGGCACTGAGAGGAGGGATGTGTTGGCTGACCTAAGTGAGCGGGATGGGATGTAGGGTGTCAGGAGCTCTTTCAGGTACTGTGGGCCTTGCTTGTTTAAGGCTTTGAAGGTCAGCAGGCCAATTTTAAAATATGTTCGCCATTTAATTGAAAGCCAATGCAGGGAATGGAGAAGAGGTGTTATGTAGCAGGAGTGAGTTTGATTGGTCAGTAGTCTGGCTGCTGCGTTTTGTACCGTCTGAAGGTGATGGAGTTCTTTTTTTGGGAGGCCCAAGTAAAGTGCATTGCAGTAATCCAGCCTAGAGGATACAAATGCATGGATTAATGTTGGCATATCATTCGATGGAATTAAATGTTGTATCCTGGCTATGTTTTTCAGATGAAAGTATATTTCCCTCATCTCTAAAACATGCACTGGTCACACCTATCCCCAAAAAACCTTCTCTCGCTCCAACCTCCCTATTTCCCTACTCCGTCTTGCCTCAAAGCTTCTTGAAAAGCTAGTATATGCACGTCTATCCCATTTCCTTACTTTAAACTCCCTCTTTGACCCACTGCATTCTGGATTTCGCCCCCATCACTTCACCGAGACAGCAATTGTTAAGGTTACCAAGAACCTACTTACAGCAAAATCCAAAGGCCACTTCTCTCTGCTTATCCTCCTTGATCTGTCTGCAGCCCTTGATACTCTCGACCACCCTCTTTTGCTCCAAACCCTCCAAATCCTTTGGCATTCGCGTGGTTCTCTTCCTACTCATTAATTTAGTGTAGCCTTCTCTGGGGCATCCTCTGCCCAGTTACCACTTTCTGTTGGGGTACCGCAAGGCTCTGTTCCCTTCTCTTCTCAATCTACACGTCATCTTTAGGTTCCTTAATAAAGTCCCATGGATTTCAATATCATTTGTATGCCGATGACACCCAAATCTAACTCTCTGCACCAAACTTATCTCCTTCCTTGCTAACCGGTGTCACTAACTGTCTTTCTCATGTCTCATCTTGGATGTCCTCTCACTACCTTAAGCTAAATCTCTCCAAAACTGAGCTCCTTATTTTACCCCCTTCTTCCAAAATCTCCACCCCCCCTTTTCTCTATAACTGTTGATAACTCCATCATGCATACAACCTACACTAACCTTTCCTAACTCCATTGCTATCTCCTAGAACCCCTTAGCAAGTAAGCCTATGAGCCCAGGTGTTTGTAGATCACCTTCATAAAAGCCGACTACAACAGTGCAACTCCCGGCAGGGCCCTTTACCCATTTGAACCCTTAGAAATGTTATCTTGTATACCGCCTATGTTTATTGCGCTGGGAATCTTTTGACACTCTACAAATACCTGATAATAATAATAATAGCTATATCTAAAAAACGAAGATGTTACAGATGTGAACATTGGTATTTAGATTCTCCTTTAAAAATAATCGCCTGTTTTACCATTTCCTGAAATTCCACTTAAGGGGGGTGAAAAGGAGGGTGTTATTTATGTGGATACCTTTTTTTAAAAAAACCAAACATGTTACAGACGTGAAAATTGGTATTTAGATTCTCGTTTAAAAACAAAGAAACACGTGTTTTACCATTTCCTGAAATTCCACTTAAGGGGGGTGTTATTTATGAGGATACCAATATATCAAAAACCAAACATGTTACAGACGTGAAAATAAAGAAACACAGTCTGATTTCGGGTTCGCCTTGTTAGGTGGTGCGAGCAGCACAAACAGCTTTGTAAGTGTGAGTCAGCGTGTCTGGTTACCAGCAGCATCCTGTCATTGTGTATCAGCTGTCACCAACTCCTATCAGTGTTATCTGGTGGGGAGCACCGCTGTGTCGGGGAGCAGCAGCCTTGCAGTGCAGCACAGCACATCTGAGACCAGCCAGAGTTTCACAGCCCAGGCGACAGCTTAAGCGCATCTACTGATTTCTGATCCGGAGGGTCCGGGCTCCGCTCTAGACTTTGACACAGCCACAGGCCAACAGGTATGCCTGAAATAGGGACATCTGATCATCACAGCCACCATAGGCCTCTAACCCGACGCTCCTAAAAGATGCTGCGGTGAGAAGGGGAACAAAAAAGAAGCAACCTACCTACATTGGAAGAGACATTGTGTTGCAGCGACAGCCGGGGGCCAACAGCAGAGACATTTGCAGGAACAAGGTAAAGACTGTAATTTTTAGTCTCCACTGTGCCACACAAAAGGTGCGAAAAGATGCCATCTTAGACACTGTAAAACGCTGCAGCAAGCAAGAACTGAGTTTCCACTCTTATAGCAACCCCCTCTACCTCAGTCATATTATTATAATACACCTTGAGGATTATACGGACTCATTTCAGTCCTCCATGAGACTATACTCCATAGGGCCCCTTTCTTCCTCCTTACACATTTGCTAGGTGTGGGGCGGCTAATAATATAAGCTGCAGAACCTTACTGCAGTAGCCATCCTAGCAGTCACCTGTTCATCTGAGAAAACACTCACATCCTACAGCAGTCAACCCAGTATTTAAGCTCCACTCCAGGCTGCACAAAGAGGATACAGCTCTAAATATATAAACTGATCAGGGAACAGCACCCCCTTTTCTGACTTTTGCTAATCTTTGAGAGGGAATAGACCAACTGTCCTGGGGTCAGCTTCTCAGGAATACTATTGGGGATAGCTCAGATCGCAAGACACCCCCGTCGTACTGCTCCTAAAACAATCTTTGTATATCTCAGGGGGGGATGACCTCTTCATAATATGAAGATGTAAACAACTATGCATTAACAGACACCTTTCAAAGTGACTCAAGCTCTTTCCATATATATCATCTAGTACCCCTTAACCATTTCTTGGCTTTACAGTTATTCAAGGGTGACACAAGTTAAGGGGGCTAGTAGGAAGAGTCCCAAAAGAACGGTGAATACTCGAGTCATAACTCCAGATAGGTCCACCAGTAGACCCTGAGAACTAATAGCGCATCAGACTTATAGTGTATCAATTAGAAAATAATGGTGTGAAAAGAAGCATTACCTAAGGCAAGCTGGCTCAGAACGGAGATATGCTTTGATATAAACATCACTGTTTTCCCAACAGGTAGAAGATTCTTAAGCTATAATAAAGTTTCATATACCCGCAAAGTAGTTGTAGTTAAAAACATAATTTATGTAAGAACATACCTGATAAATTCATTTCTTTCATATTGGCAAGAGTCCATGAGCTAGTGACGTATGGGATATACAATCCTACCAGGAGGGGCAAAGTTTCCCAAACCTCAAAATGCCTATAAATACACCCCTCACCACACCCACAATTCAGTTTAACGAATAGCCAAGTAGTGGGGTGATAAAGAAAGGAGTAAAAAGCATCAACAAAGGAATTTGGAAATAATTGTGCTTTATACAAAAAAATCATAACCACCATAAAAAGGGTGGGCCTCATGGACTCTTGCTAATATGAAAGAAATGAATTTATCAGGTAAGTTCTTACATAAATTATGTTTTCTTTCATGTAATTGGCAAGAATCCATGAGCTAGTGACGTATGGGATAGCAATACCGAAGATGTGGAACTCCACGCAGGAGTCACTAGAGGAAGGGAAAAAAATAAAAACAGCCATTTTCCGCTGAAAAAAATAATCCACAACCCAAAATATAAATTTATTCTCATAAATGAAAGGAAAAAACTTAAATCAAAAGCAGAAGAATCAAACTGAAACAGCTGCCTGAAAGACATTTCTACCAAAAACTGCTTCCGAAGAAGCAAATACATCAAAATGGTAGAATTTAGTAAATGTATGCAAAGAGGACCAAGTTGCTGCTTTGCAAATCTGATCAAATGAAGCTTCATTCTTAAAAGCCCACGAAGTGGAGACTAATCTAGTAGAATGAGCTGTAATTCTCTGAGGCGGGGCCTGACCCGACTCCAAACAAGCTTGAAGAATCAAAAGCTTTAACCAAGAGGCCAAGGAAACAGCAGAAGCCTTCTGACCTTTCCTAGGACCAGAAAATATCACAAATAGACTAGAAGTCTTCCTGAAATCTTTAGTAGCTTCAACATAATATTTCAAAGCTCTTACAACATCCAAAGAATGTAAGGATCTTTCCAAAGAATTCTTAGGATTAGGACACAAGGAAGGGACAACAATTTCTCTATTAATGTTGTTAGAATTCACAACCTTTGGTAAGAATTTAAATGAAGTCCGCGAAAGCGCCTGCAATGCCCAAATCGTTATAGAATTAGATTTGACCTTAATGTTAGAGTTTGTTTGTAGCTATTGTTGATTCCCCAACTCACAATGTTATATGAGAGAGGATTTGGAAAAATAGCAGGTTTGATAGAGATAGGATTGAATTTACAACACAAAACTAACGAACAGTTATTTTGTGTTTTATCTCTGTTAACCTCTGGTTATATGACTGAAGTTTAAACAGCTATTAAGATTCACCTAACAAAGTCTCTGATATGAACCCACTGGTATTAAGTCTGTTTGTTGAGACAATAATATATTTTTGTGTATCTCAGTCTCTTATATGACTTAGTTAGAATGATGAATTAGTTGGCATTCATAAATACAGAAAATCTTAACAGTGTCTTTGTCTTTATAACACAACCCGGATTCAATGTAAAAGATAGGCAAAATAAATACTTGCGGTTTAAATTCACTGTCCGGAGCTGATCCGCTTGAGCGGCAATGCTGTATATACTCAGGCTGTGTGATCCGTTCTCGGCGTTACCTAGGCCCAAGCTTTTCTGTTGCTGTCGGAAGTGAAAGGAGACTGAGCGTGTCGGCTCAGGGTGACGTCATTCCTGGAAGAGAGATCTGCAGAAGACAGCGTGGCACAGGAGCCTGTAAAGCCTTCAAAACTAAATTAAGACTCCAAGGAGGAGAGATTGATTTAATGACAGGCTTTATACGAACCAAAGCCTGCACAAAACAATGGATATCAGGAAGTTTAGCAATCTTTCTATGAAATAAAACAGAAAGAGCAGAGATTCGTCCTTTCAAGGAACTTGCAGACAAACCTTTATCCAAACCATCCTGAAGAAACTGTAAAATTCTAGGAATTCTAAAAGAATGCCAAGAGAATTTATGAGAAGAACACCATGAAATGTAAGTCTTCCAAACTCGATAATAAATCTTTCTAGAAACATATTTACGAGCCTGCAACATAGTATTAATCACTGAGTCAGAGAAACCTCTATGACTAAGCACTAAGCGTTCAATTCCCATACCTTCAAATTTAATGATTTAAAATCCTGATGGAAAACGGACCTTGGGATGGAAGGTCAGACCTTAGTGGAAGTGGCCAAGGTTGGCAACTGGACATCCGAACAAGATCCGCATACCAAAACCTGTGAGGCCATGCTGGAGCTACCAGCAGTACAAATGATTGCTCCATGATGATCTTGGAGATCACTCTTGGAAGAAGAACTAGAGGCGGGAAAATATAAGCAGGTTGATAACACCAAGGAAGTGTCAATGCATCCACTGCTTCTGCCTGAGGATCCCAGGACCAGGACAGGTACCTGGGAAGTTTTTTGTTTAGATGAGATGCCATCAGATCTATATCTGGAAGCCCCCACATCTGAACAATTTGAGAAAACACATCTGGGTGGAGAGACCATTCTCCCGGATGTAAAGTCTGACTGAGGTAATCTGCTTCCAAATTGTCTATACCTGGGATATGAACCGCAGAAATTAGACAGGAGCTGGATTCCACCCAAACAAGTATCCTAGATACTTTTTTCATAGCTTGAGGACTGTGAGTCCCACCCTGATGATTGACATATGCCACAGTTGTGACATTGTCTGTCTGAAAACAAATGAACGGTTCTCTCTTCAACAAAGGGCAAAATTGAAGAGCCTTGAGAATCCCATGGAGTTACAAAATATTGATCGATAATCTTGCCTCTTGAGATTTCCAAACCCCTTGTGCTGTCAGAGATCCCCAAACAGCTCCCCAACCTGAAAGACTCGCATCTGTTGTGATCACAGTCCAGGTTGGACGAACGAAAGAGGCCCCTAGAATTATACTATTGTGATCTAACCACCAAGTCAGAGAAAGTCGAACATTGTGATTTAAGGATATTAATTGTGATATCCTTGTATAATCCCTGCACCACTGGTTCAGCATACAAAGCTGGAGAGATCTCATATGAAAACAAGCAAAGGGGATCGTGTCTGATGCGGCAGTCATGAGACCTAAAACTTCCATGCACATAGCTACTGAAGGGAATGACTGAGACTGAAGGTTTCCGACAAGCTGCAACCAATTTCAAACGTCTCTTGTCTGTTAGAGACAGAGTCATGTACACTGAATCTATCTGGAAACCTAAAAAGGTGACCCTTGTCTGAGGAATCAAAGAACATTTTGGTAAATTGATCCTCCAACCATGTCATCGAAGAAACAACACTAGTTGATTTGTGTGAGATTCTGCAGAACGAAAAGACTGAGCAAGTACCAAGATATTGTCCAAATAAGGAAATACCGCAATACCCTGCTCTCTGGTTACAGAGAGTAGGGCACCTAGAACCTTTGAAAAGATTCCTGGAGCTGTCGCTAGGCCAAAAGGAAGAGCAACAAATTGGTAATGCTTGTCTAGAAAAGAGAATCTCAGGAACTGATAGTGATCTGGATGAATCGGAATATGAAGATATGCATCCTGTAAGTCTATTATGGACATATAATGCCCTTGCTGAACAAAAGGCAGAATAGTCCTTATAGTCACCATTTTGAAAGTTGGTACTCTTACATATCGATTCAAAATCTTTAGATCCAAAATTAGTCTGAATGAATTTTCTTTCTTTGGAACAATGAATAGATTTGAATAAAACCCCAGACCCTGTTCCTGAAACGGAACTGGCATGATTACCCCTGACAACTCCAGGTCTGAAAAACACTTCAGAAAAGCCTGAGCCTTTACTGGGTTTACCGGAATGCGTGAGAGAAAAAATCTTCTCACAGGCGGTCTTACTCTGAATCCTATTCTGTACCCTTGAGAGACAATACTCTGAATCTAATGATTTTAGACCGAATTGATCCAAACATCTTTGAAAAATTTTAATCTGCCCCCTACCAGCTGAGCTGGAATGAGGGCCGCACTTTCATGCGGACTTGGGGGCTGGTTTTGATCTCTTAAATGGCTTGGATTTATTCCAATTTGAAGAAGGCAGATTCGTTGGGGGAAGGATTAGGTTTCTGTTCCTTATTTTGTCGAAAGGAACAAAAACGGTTAAAAGCTTTAGATTTACCCTTAGGTTTTTTATCCTGAGGCAAAAAAACTCCCTTCCCCCCAGTAACAGTTCAAATTATTGAATCCAACTGAGAACCAAATAATTTATTACCTTGGAAAGAAAGAGATAGCAATCTGGACGTAGAAGTCATCTCAGCATTCCAAGATTTAAGCCACAAAGCTCTTCTAGCTAAAATAGCTAAAGACATAGATTTAACATCAATTTTGATAATATCAAAAATGGTATCACAAAATAAATTATTAGTATGTTGAATCAACTTAACAATGCTAGACAAATCATGATCCGATACTTGTTGCGCTAAAGTATCGAACCAAAAAGTTGAAGAAGCTGCAACATCAGCCAAAGAAATTGCAGGCCTAAGAAGATGACATGAATATAAATAAACTTTCCTTAGATAAGATTCAAGTTTCCTATCTAAAGGATCTTTAAAAGAAGTACTATCTTCCGTAGGAATAGTAGTACGTTTAGCAAGAGTAGAGATAGCCCCATCAACTTTGGGGATCTTTTCCCAAAACTCCAATCTAACTTCTGGCAAAGGATACAATTTTTTAAACCTTGAAGAAAGAATAAAAGAAGTACCAGACTTATTCCATTCCTTAGAAATCATATCAGAAATGGCATCAGGAACTGGAAAAACCACTGGAATAACCACAGGAGGTTTATAAACAGAGTTTAAACATTTACTAGTTTTAATATCAAGAGGACTAGTTTCCTCCATATCCAAATGTAATCAACACTTCTTTGAACAAAGAAGGAATATACTCCAATTTAAATAAATAAGAGGATTTATCAGTGTCAATATCTGAGGCAGGATCTTCTGAATCAGATAGATCCTCATCAGAGAAGGATAATTCAGTATGTTGCTGGTCATTTGAAATTTCATCAACCTTATGAGAAGTTTTAAAAGACCTTTTACATTTATTAGAAGGCGGAATGGCAGACAAAGCCTTCTGAATAGAATAAGAAATAAATTCTTTTAAATTTACAGATATATCTTGTGCATTAGATGTTGAGGGAACAGCAACAGGTAATGAACTACTACTGATGGATACATTTTCTGCATGTAAAAGTTAATCATGACAACTATTACAAACCACAGCCGGAGGTATAATCATCACAAGTTTACAACAAATGCACTTAGCTTTGGTAGAACTGTTATTAGGCAGCAAGGATCCAACAGTGAATTCTGAGACAGGATCAGATTGAGACATCTTGCAAATGTAAGAGAAAAAAACAACATATAAAGCAAAATTATCAATTTCCTTATATGGCAGTTTCAGGAATGGGAAAAATGCAAACAGAATAGCCCTCTGACATAGAAAAAAGCAAAAGGCAAAACAGAATGGGGTCTAAAATAATGAAAATATTTGGTGCCAAGTATGATGCACAACAAACAGAAAAATATTTTGTGCCGCCAAAAACGTCCGGAAACGACACACTCGCGTCATAGATGATGCAACCTTGTGAAAGGACCCGGCATCAACTAAGACGCCGGAAATGACGAATTGCTTCAACGAACGTAACTTTGCGCCAAAAAAATCTTGCACCAAGAATGTTGCAATAAACTTTAGCATTTTGCGCCCCCTCGGGAGCCTAATTCTGCCTGCGAATTTGAAAAATGACAGTCAATTGAAAAAAGACTACACCCCAGGTAAGAAATACATTTCTAAAAAATGCATTTCCCAGATATGAAACTGACAGTCTGCAAAAGGAAATATACTGAAACCTGAATCATGGCAAATATAAGTAAAATACATATATTTAGAACTTTATATAAATACATAATGTGCCAAACCATAGCTGAAAGTGTTTTAAGTAATGAAAACATACTTACCTGAAGACACCCATCCACATATTGCAGATAGCCAAACCAGTATTGAAACTGTTATCAGTAGAGGTAATGGAATATGAGAGTATATTGTCAATCTGAAAAGGGAGGTAGGAGATGAATCTCTACGACCGATAACAGAGAACCTATGAAATAGATCTCCGTGAGGAAAACCATTGCATTCAATAGGTGATACTCCCTTCACATCCCTCTGACATTCACTGTACTCTGAGAGGAAACGGGCTTCAAAAATGCTGAGAAGCGCATATCAACCTAGAAATCTTAGCACAAACTTACTTCACCACCTCCATAGGAGGCAAAGTTTGTAAAAACTGAATTGTGGGTGTGGTGAGGGGTGTATTTATAGGCATTTTGAGGTTTGGGAAACTTTGCCCCCCCTGGTAGGATTGTATATCCAATACGTCACTAGCTCATGGACTCTTGCCAATTACATGAAAGAAAGGAGTTATACCCTTTATAATATCACTAATAGTTCACTCTTGTGGATTGTGTTACGCAGTTAAGAGAGCATCACCAGAATAGTGGTCAACCATGAAAAATAAGAATCAGAAATTTAAAGACTGCATTTCCAGGTTTCAAATGAAACAAAAAGCATTGGAAAAAAAATATGAAGGTAATCTATTGCTATCACAGATTAAGGCTATGTTTCATTAAGAACTCAAAACAGCGTTGTCAGATCTTAGAAAAGATATCATGGATATTGAAGGATGCACACTTCTGAATTGGAAGAAAAACTGGACGATATTACCCAAGAAATTCAGCATATACAACATGCAATACAAGACCACTCGGAATATATCAAAAGTTTAGAATCACAAGTTTTAGAACTGGAAAACAGATCACGTCGATCTAATCTGCGTATTAGGAATCTACTGGAGGGATACAAAAATTTGCAAGAGGATATCACGAAACTATTCCATCAATTAGTGCCTTATTAATGCTGTTAATGGATAGAGTACATAGAGTACTAACCAAACCATCAGAAGTCTCTACTAGAGATATTATTGTGAAATTACATTACTTTAATATAAAACAGTCCATTCTTAAAGTGGCCAGATCATCTCACAATCTAAGTTATGAAGGACACTCCATTCAGATATATACAGTCCTCTCACCTATAACATTTAAGAAATGACGAGAAATGAAGCCAACAGTACAGGCGCTAATTAAAGCTAAAACATAATTTATGTAAGAACTTACCTGATAAATTCATTTCTTTCATATTAGCAAGAGTCCATGAGCTAGTGACGTATGGGATATACATTCCTACCAGGAGGGGCAAAGTTTCCCAAACCTCAAAATGCCTATAAATACACCCCTCACCACACCCACAAATCAGTTTAACGAATAGCCAAGAAGTGGGGTGATAAAAAAAGTGCGAAAGCATATAAAATAAGGAATTGGAATAGTTGTGCTTTATACAAAAAAATCATAACCACCAAAAAGGGTGGGCCTCATGGACTCTTGCTAATATGAAAGAAATGAATTTATCAGGTAAGTTCTTACATAAATTATGTTTTAGCTTTAATTAGCGCCTGTACTGTTGGCTTCATTTCTCGTCATTTCTTAAATGTTATAGGTGAGAGGACTGTATATATCTGAATGGAGTGTCCTTCATAACTTAGATTGTGAGATGATCTGACATAAATTATGTTTTCTTTCATGTAATTAGCAAGAGTCCATGAGCTAGTGACGTATGGGATAATGACTACCCAAGATATGGATCTTTCCACGCAAGAGTCACTAGAGACGGAGGGATAAAATAAAGACAGCCAATTCCTGCTGAAAATAATCCACACCCAAAATAACGTTTAATGAAAACATAAGCAGAAAATTCAAACTGAAACCGCTGCCTGAAGTACTTTTCTACCAAAAACTGCTTCAGAAGAAGAAAACACATCAAAATGGTAGAATTTAGTAAAAGTATGCAAAGAGGACCAAGTTGCTGCTTTGCAAATCTGATCAACCGAAGCCTCATTCCTAAACGCCCAGGAAGTAGAAACTGACCTAGTAGAATGAGCTGTAATCCTTTGAGGCGGAGTTTTACCCGACTCGACATAAGCATGGTGAATTAAGGATTTCAACCAAGATGCCAAAGAAATGGCAGAAGCTTTCTGACCTTTTCTAGAACCGGAAAAGATGACAAATATACTAGAAGTCTTTCGGAAAGACTTAGTAGCCTCAACATAATATTTCAAAGCTCTAACAACATCCAAAGAATGCAACGATTTCTCCTTAGAATTCTTAGGATTAGGACATAATGAAGGAACCACAATTTCTCTACTAATGTTGTTGGAATTCACAACCTTAGGTAAAAATTCAAAAGAAGTTCGCAACACCGCCTTATCCTGATGAAAAATCAGAAAAGGAGACTCACAAGAAAGAGCAGATAATTCAGAGACTCTTCTGGCAGAAGAGATGGCCAAAAGGAACAAAACTTTCCAAGAAAGTAATTTAATGTCCAATAAATGCATGGGTTCAAAATGAGGAGCTTGAAGAGCCCTCAGAACCAAATTCAAACTCCAAGGAGGAGAAATAGACTTAATGACAGGCTTTATACGAACCAAAGCTTGTACAAAACAATGAATATCAGGAAGATTAGCAATCTTTCTGTGAAAAAGAACAGAAAGAGCAGAGATTTGTCCTTTCAAGGAACTGGCGGACAAACCTTTATCTAAACCATCCTGAAGAAACTGTAAAATTCTCGGAATTCTAAAAGAATGCCAGGAAAAATGATGAGAAAGACACCAAGAAATATAAGTCTTCCAGACTCTATAATATATCTCTCTAGATTCAGATTTACGAGCCTGTAACATAGTATTAATCACAGAGTCAGAGAAACCTCTTTGACCAAGGATCAAGCGTTCAATCTCCATACCTTTAAATTTAAGGATTTGAGATCCTGATGGAAGAAAGGACCTTGCGACAGAAGGTCTGGTCTTAACGGAAGAGTCCACAGTTGGCAAGAGGCCATCCGGACAAGATCCGCATACCAAAACCTGTGAGGCCATGCTGGAGCTACCAGCAGAACAAACGAGCATTCCTTCAGAATCTTGGAGATTACTCTTGGAAGAAGAACTAGAGGCGGAAAGATATAGGCAGGATGATACTTCCAAG
The DNA here is from genome assembly GCF_027579735.1 of Bombina bombina. Lineage (NCBI taxonomy): Eukaryota > Metazoa > Chordata > Amphibia > Anura > Bombinatoridae > Bombina > Bombina bombina. The sequence goes on from NC_069509.1 coordinate 200,408,971, forward strand.
GAAGTGATAATGCATCCACTGCCTCCGCCTGAGGATCCCGGGATCTGGACAGATACCTGGGAAGTTTCTTGTTTAGATGAGAAGCCATCAGATCTATTTCTGGGAGTTCCCACATTTGAACAATCTGAAGAAATACCTCTGGGTGAAGAGACCATTCGCCCGGATGCAACGTTTGGCGACTGAGATAATCCGCTTCCCAATTGTCTATAACTGGGATATGAACCGCAGAGATTAGACAGGAGCTGGACTCCGTCCAAACCAGAATTCGAGATACTTCTTTCATAGCCAGAGGACTGTGAGTCCCTCCTTGATGATTGATGTATGCCACAGTTGTGACATTGTCTGTCTGAAAACAAATGAACGACTCTCTCTTCAGAAGAGGCCAAGACTGAAGAGCTCTGAAAATTGCACGGAGTTCCAAAATATTGATCGGTAATCTCACCTCCTGAGATTCCCAAACCCCTTGTGCCGTCAGAGACCCCCACCCAGCTCCCCAACCTGTAAGACTTGCATCTGTTGAGATTATAGTCCAGGTCGGAAGAACAAAAGAAGCCCCCTGAATTAAACGATGGTGATCTGTCCACCACGTCAGAGAATGTCGGACAATCGGATTTAAAGATATTAATTGAGATATCTTTGTGTAATCCCTGCACCATTGGTTCAGCATACAGAGCTGAAGAGGTCGCATGTGAAAACGAGCAAAGGGGATCGCGTCCGATGCAGCAGTCATAAGACCTAGAATTTCCAGGCATAAGGCTACCGAAGGGAATGATTGTGACTAAAGGTTTCGACAAGCTGAAATCAATTTTAGACGTCTTTTGTCTGTCAAAGATAGAGTGATGGACACTGAATCTATCTGGAAACCTAAAAAGGTTACCCTTGTCTGAGGAATCAATGAACTTTTTAGTGAATTGATCCTCCAACCATGATCTTGAAGAAACAACACAAGTCGATTCGTATGAGATTCTGCTAAATGTGAAGACTGAGCAAGTACCAAGATATCGTACAAATAAGGAAATACCACAATACCCTGTTCTCTGATTACAGACAGAAGGGCACCGAGAACCTTTGTAAAAATTCTTGGGGCTGTAGCTAGGCCAAACGGCAGAGCCACAAACTGGTAATGCTTGTCCAGGAAAGAGAATCTCAGGAACTGATAGTGAGCTGGATGAATCGGAATATGCAGATATGCATCCTGTAAATCTATTGTAGACATATAATGCCCTTGCTGAACAAAAGGCAAGATAGTCCTTACAGTTACCATTTTGAATGTTGGTATCCTTACATAACGATTCAATATTTTTAGATCCAGAACTGGTCTGAAGGAATTCTCCTTCTTGGGTACAATGAAGAGATTCGAATAAAACCCCAGCCCCTGTTCCAAAACTGGAACTGGCATAATTACTCCAGCCAACTCTAGATCTGAAACACATTTCAGAAATGCTTGAGCTTTCACTGGGTTAACTGGGACACGGGAAAGAAAAAATCTCTGTGCAGGAGGTCTTATCTTGAAACCAATTCTGTACCCTTCTGAAACAATGTTCTGAATCCAAAGATTGTGAACAGAATTGATCCAAATTTCTTTGAAAAAACGTAATCTGCCCCCTACCAGCTGAGCTGGAATGAGGGCCGCACCTTCATGTGGACTTAGAAGCTGGCTTTGCTTTTCTAGAAGGCTTGGATTTATTCCAGACTGGAGATGGTTTCCAAACTGAAACTGCTCCTGAGGATGAAGGATCAGGCTTTTGTTCTTTGTTGAAACGAAAGGAACAAAAACGATTATTAGCCCTGTTTTTACCTTTAGATTTTTTATCCTGTGGTAAAAAAGTTCCTTTCCCACCAGTAACAGTTGAGATAATAGAATCCAACTGAGAACCAAATAATTTATTACCCTGGAAAGAAAGGGAAAGTAGAGTCGATTTAGAAGACATATCAGCATTCCAAGTTTTAAGCCATAAAGCTCTTCTAGCTAAAATAGCTAGAGACATAAACCTGACATCAACTCTGATAATATCAAAAAAGGCATCACAGATAAAATTATTAGCATGTTGAAGAAGAATAATAATATTATGAGAATCATGATCTGTTACTTGTTGCGCTAAAGTTTCCAACCAAAAAGTTGAAGCTGCAGCAACATCAGCCAATGATATAGCAGGTCTAAGAAGATTACCTGAACACAGATAAGCTTTTCTTAGAAAGGATTCAATTTTCCTATCTAAAGGATCCTTAAAGGAAGTACCATCTGCCGTAGGAATAGTAGTACGTTTAGCAAGGGTAGAAATAGCCCCATCAACTTTAGGGATTTTGTCCCAAAACTCTAATCTGTCGGACGGTACAGGATATAATTGCTTAAAACGTTTAGAAGGAGTAAATGAATTACCCAAATTATTCCATTCTCTGGAAATTACTTCAGAAATAGCACCAGGAACAGGAAAAACTTCTGGAATAACCACAGGAGATCTAAAGACCTTGTCTAAACGTTTAGATTTAGTATCAAGAGGACCAGAATCCTCAATTTCTAATGCAATTAGGACTTCTTTAAGTAAAGAACGAATAAATTCCATTTTAAATAAATATGACGATTTATCAGCATCAACCTCTGAGACAGAATCCTCTGTATCAGAAGAATCATTAGAATCAGAATGATGATGTTCATTTAAAAATTCATCTGTATAAAGAGAAGTTTTAAAAGACTTTTTATGTTTACCAGAAGGAGGAATAACAGACATAGCCTTCTTAATGGATTCAGAAACAAAATATCTTATGTTATCAGGAACACTCTGAACATTAGATGTTGATGGAACTGCAACAGGTAATGGTACTTTACTAAAGGAAATATTTTCTGCATTAACAAGTTTGTCATGACATTTAATACAAACAACAGCTGGAGGAACAACTACCAAAGGTTTACAGCAGATACACTTAGCTTTGGTAGTTCCAGCACCAGGCAGCGATTTTCCAGTAGTATCTTCTGACTCAGTTGCAACGTGGGACATATTGCAATATGTAATAGAAAAAACAACATATAAAGCAAAATTGATCAAATTCCTTAAATGACAGTTTCAGGAATGGGAAAAAATGCCAGTGAACAAGCTTCTAGCAACCAGAAGCAACAAAAAATGAGACTTAATAAAGTGGAGACAAAATTGACGCCCACATTATTTGGCGCCTAAATGCTATTAGCGCCAAAAATGACGCCACATCCGGAACACCAACATTTTTGGCGCAAAAAAACGTCAAAAATTACGCAACTTCCGGCGACACGTATGACGCCGGAAATATAAACAAATTTTCGCGCCAAGAAAGTCCGCGCCAAGAATGACGCAATAAAATGAAGCATTTTCAGCCCCCGTGAGCCTAACAGCCCACAGGGAAAAAGTCAAATTTTTAAGGTAAGATAAAAATGATATATTCAAATGCATTATCCCAAATATGAAACTGACTGTCTGAAATAAGGAAATGTTGAACATCCTGAGTCAAGGCAAATAAATGTTTGAATACATATATTTAGAACTTTATAAAAAAAGTGCCCAACCATAGCTTTAGAGTGTCACAGAAAATAAGACTTACTTACCCCAGGACACTCATCTACATGTTGTAGAAAGCCAAACCAGTACTGAAATGAAAATCAGCAGAGGTAATGGTACAAATATAAGAGTATATCGTCGATCTGAAAAGGGAGGTAAGAGATGAATCTCTACGACCGATAACAGAGAACCCATGAAATAGACCCCGTAGAAGGAGATCATTGAATTCAAACAGGCAATACTCTCCTCACATCCCTCTGACATTCACTGCACGCTGAGAGGAAAACCGGGCTCCAACCTGCTGCGGAGCGCATATCAACGTAGAATCTAGCACAAACTTACTTCACCACCTCCATAGGAGGCAAAGTTTGTAAAACTGATTTGTGGGTGTGGTGAGGGGTGTATTTATAGGCATTTTGAGGTTTGGGAAACTTTGCCCCTCCTGGTAGGAATGTATATCCCATACGTCACTAGCTCATGGACTCTTGCTAATTACATGAAAGAAAATTAAATATTGCTGGAACTTTCCATTCAAGCTGATCTTCACACATCTAAATTCCACATATTCCTGTACAACGGTGGAAGAAGGTACATCATTGCTAACTCGTCTACACATCAATACAGAGGACTCAGAACTCTCGACATCACCTAAACCCCAGAGGAGAGCATTCCAGAGAGAGTGGACTCCAGTAAGGGGGGAAATGACAAATCTAAGAAAGCTAAACCAAGCTTGAGTCTTATGAATGATTCCAACTCATCTAATACCACAGAGTCTTCTCCCTCTTGAAGCGAGTTCCAGTAAGGGTATTTGAACTACCACCAATTGTTCGTAATAACGATTGATTATACATAAAAAGTTATTATTGAAACATTGAAATAGACAAAATACTTCCAATAATGTTATAATTTAATAAGGTCTTCCCCCTTGTTATTCCCTTCACCCTCCCTATCCCTTCCTTTCCTAACCTCTACTCTAACCATCTTGTTAACCCCCGTTGCTCTTATACCCATCCCCCTCACCTCTTATACATCAAGCTAAAATGTAATTATATAGCTCTTAGCTGAGCTGTGACAAATTTTGTGACATGACATTGCCTTCATGAAAGGCACCAAGTTATTGTTTAGAACTTGAAGAGTTGATGTTCTACTGTTATATATTTCTCACTGATATTGTTGAATTAGGTTGGATACATCAAGTCTCCCTTACTCAGTTATATTACACAAGACGCACCCTGTGCTATATGTGCTGGGATTACACACAAGTAGCACACACCGTTCTGCACCTGCTGGCTCTTCCTGCAGATCTGTGCTAGTACATAACACAAGACACACCCTGTGCTGTATGTGCTAGGATTACACACAAGTAGAACACACCGTTCTGCACCTGCTGGCTCTTCCTGCAGATCTGTGCTAGTACATAACACAAGACACACCCTGTGCTGTATGTGCTGGGATTACACACAAGTAGCACACCGTACTGCATCTCCTAGCTCTTCCTGCAGATCTGTGCTAGTACATAACACAAGGCGAACCCTGTGCTGTATGTACTGGGATTGCACACAAGTAGCACACACCTTTCTGCACCTCCTGGCTCTTCCTGCAGATCTGTGCTAGTACATAACACAAGATACACCCTGTGCTGTATGTGCTGGAATTACACACAAGTAGCACACACAGTTTTGCACCTGCTGAGTCTTCCTGCAGATCTGCGTTAGTACATAACATAAGAGACACCCTGTGCTTCATGTGCTGGGATTACACACAAGTAGCACACACAGTTCTGCACCTGTTGGCTCTTCCTGCGGATCTGTGCTAGTACATAACACAAGACACACCCTGTGCTGTATGTGCTGGGTTTACACACAAGTAGCACACACAGTTCTGCACCTGCTGGCTCTTCCTGCGGATCTGTGCTAGTACATAACACAAAACACACCCTGTGCTGTATGTGCTGGGTTTACACACAACTAGCACACACAGTTATGCACCTGCTGGCTCTTCCTGTTGATCTGTGTTAGTACATAACACAAGACGCACCTTGTGCTGTATGTGCTGGGATTACACACAAGTAGCACACATGGTTCTGCACCTGCTGGCTCTTCCTGTGGATCTGTGCTAATACATAACACAAGACACACCCTGTGCTGTATGTGCTGGGATTACACACAAGTAGCACACACCGTTCTGCACCTTGCTGGCTCTTCCTGCGGATCTGTGCTAGTACATAACACAAGACGCACCCTGCGCTGTATGTGCTGTGATTACACTCAAGTAGCACACACCGTTCTGCACCTGCTGGCCCTTCCTGCCAATCTGTGCCAATACATAACACAAGACACAACCTGTGCTGTATGTACTGGGTTTACACACAAGTAGCACACCGTTCTGCACCTGCTGTCTCTTTCTGTGGATCTGCGCTAGTACATAACACAAGATGCACCCTGTGCTGTATGTGCTGTGATTGCACACAAGTAGCACACCGTTCTGCACCTCCTGGCTCTTCCTGCAGATCTGAGCTAGTGCATAACACAAGACGCATCCTGTGCTGTATGTGCTTGGATTACACACAAGTAGCACACACAGTTAAGCACCTGCTGGCTCTTCCTGTGGATCTGTGCTAGTACATAACACAAGACACACCCTGTGCTGTATGTGCTGGGTTTACACACAAGTAGCACACACAGTTATGCACCTGCTGGCTCTTCCTGTATATCTGTGCTAGAACATAACACAAGACGCACCCTGTGCTGTATGTAATGGGATTACACACAAGTAGCACACACTGTTCTGCACCTGCTGGCTCTTCCTGTGGATCTGCGTTAGCAACTAAAACAAGACACATCCTGTGCTGTATGTGCTGGGTATACACACAAGTAGCACACACAGTTCTGCACCTGCTTGCTCTTCCTGTGGATCTGTGCTAGTACCTAACACAAGACGCACCCTGTGCTGTATGTGCTGGGATTACACACAAAAAGCACACACCGTTCTGCACCTGCTGGCTCTTCCTGTGGATCTGTGCTAGTACACAACACAAGAAACACCCTGTGCTTTATGTGCTGGGATTACACACAAGTAGCACACATCGTTCTGCACCTGCTGGCTCTTCCTGCAGATCTATGCTAGTACATAAAACAAGACGCACCATGTGCTGTATGTACTGGGATTGCACAAAAGTAGCACACACCGTTCTGCACCTCCTGGCTCTTCCTACAGATCTGTGCTAGTACATAAAACAAGACACACCCTGTGCTGTATGTGCTGGGATTACACACAAGTAGCACACAGTGTTTTGCACCTGCTGACTCTTCCTGCAGATCTGCATTAGTACATAACATAAGAGACACCCTGTGCTTCATGTACTGGGATTATACACAAGAAGCACACACCGTTCTGCACCTGCTGGCTCTTCCTGCGGATTTGTGCTAGTACATAACACAAGACGCACCCTGTGCTGTATGTGCTGGGTTTACACACAAGTAGCACACACTGTTCTGCACCTGCCGGCTCTTCCTGTCGATCTGTGCTAGTACATAACACAAGACGCACCCTATGCTGTATGTGCTGGGATTACACACAAGTAGCACACACCGTTCTGCACCTGCTGGCTCTTCCTGCGGATCTGTGCTAGTACATAACACAAGACGCACCCTGTGCTGTATGTGCTGGGATTACACACAAGTAGCACACACCGTTCTGCACCTTGCTGGCGCTTCCTGTGGATCTGTGCTAGTACATAACACAAGACGCACCCTTTGCTGTATGTGCTGTGATTACACACAAGTAGCACACACCGTTCTGCACCTGCTGGCCCTTCCTGCTGATCTGTGCTAATACATAACCCAAGACACAACCTGTGCTGTATGTACTGGGTTTACACACAAGTAGCACACCGTTCTGCACCTGCTGGCTCTTTCTGTGGATCTGCGCTAGTACATAACACAAGACGCACCCTGTGCTGTATGTGCTGGGATTGCACACAAGTAGCACACCGTTCTGCACCTCCTGGCTCTTCCTGCAGATCTGAGCTAGTACATAACACAAGACACACCCTGTGCTGTATGTGCTTGGATTACACACAAGTAGCACACACAGTTAAGCACCTGCAGGCTCTTCCTGTGGATCTGTGCTAGTACCTAACACAAGACGCATCATGTGCTGTATGCACTGAGATTGCACAAAAGTAGCACACACCGTTCTGCACCTCCTGGCTCGTCCTACCGATCTGTGCTAGTACATAAAACAAGACACACCCTGTGCTGTATGTGCTGGGATTAGACACAAGTAGCACACAGTGTTTTGCACCTGTTTACTCTTCCTGCAGATCTGCGTTAGTACATAACATAAGAGACACCCTGTGCTTCATGTACTGGGATTACACACAAGTAGCGCACACCGTTCTGCACCTGCTGGCTCTTCCTGCGGATCTGTACTAGTACATAAAACAAGACACACCCTGTGCTGTATGTGCTGGGTTTACACACAAGTAGCACACACAGTTCTGCACCTGCTGGCTCTTCCTGCGGATCTGTGCTAGTACATAACACAAGACAAACCCTGTGCTGTATGTGCTGCGTTTACACACAAGTAGCACACACAGTTATGCACCTGCTGGCTCTTCCTGTATATCTGTGCTAGTACATAACACAAGACAAACCCTGTGCTGTATGTGCTGCGTTTACACACAAGTAACACACACAGTTCTGCACCTGCTGGCTCTTCCTGTGGATCTGTGCTAGTACATAACACAAGACACACCCTGTGCTGTATGTGCTGGGATTACACACAAGTAACACACACCGTTCTGCACCTGCTGACTCTTCCTGTGGATCTGTGCTAGTACATAACAAAAGACGCACCCTGTGCTGTATGTGCTGGGATTACACACAAGTAGCACACACTGTTCTGCACCTTGTTGGCTCTTCCTGCAGATCTGTGCTAGTACATAACACAAGACGGACCCTGTGCTGTATGTGCTGTGATTACACACAAGTAGCACACCGTTCTGCACCTGCTGGCTCTTCCTGAGGAACTATGCTAGTACATAACACAAGACACACCCTGTGCTGTATGTGCTGGGTTTACACACAAGTAGCACACCATTCTGCACCTGCTGGCTCTTCCTGCGGAACTCTGCTAGTACATAACACAAGACACACCCTGTGCTGTATGTGCTGGGTTTACACACAAGTAGCACACACAGTTATGCACCTGCTGGCTCTTCCTGTATATCTGCGCTAGAACATAACACAAGACGCACCCTGTGCTGTATCTAATGGGATTACACACAAGTAGCACACACTGTTCTGCACCTGCTGGCTCTTCCTGTGGATCTGCGTTAGTAAATAAAACAAGACACATCCTGTGCTGTATGTGCTGGGATTGCACACAAGTAGCACACACCGTTCTGCACCACCTTGCTCTTCCTGCGGATCTGAGCTAGTACATAACACAAGACGCACCCTGTGCTGTATGTGCTGGGTATACACACAAGTAGCACACACAGTTCTGCACCTGCTTGCTCTTCCTGTGGATCTGTGCTAGTACCTAACACAAGAAGCACCCTGTGCTGTATGTGCTGGGATTACACACAAGAAGCACACACCGTTCTGCACCTGCTGGCTCTTCCTGTGGATCTGTGCTAGTACATAACACAAGAAACACCCTGTGCTTTATGTGCTGGGATTACACACAAGTAGCACACATCGTTCTGCACCTGCTGGCTCTTCCTGCAGATCTATGCTAGTACATAACACAAGACGCACCATGTGCTGTATGTACTGGGATTGCACAAAAGTAGCACACACCGTTCTGCACCTCCTGGCTCTTCCTACAGATCTGTGCTAGTACATAAAACAAGACACACCCCGTGCTGTATGTGCTGGGATTACACACAAGTAGCACACAGTGTTTTGCACCTGCTGACTCTTCCTGCAGATCTGCATTAGTACATAACATAAGAGACACCCTGTGCTTCATGTACTGGGATTACACACAAGAAGCACACACCGTTCTGCACCTGCTGGCTCTTCCTGCGGATTTGTGCTAGTACATAACACAAGACGCACCCTGTGCTGTATGTGCTGGGTTTACACACAAGTTGCACACACTGTTCTGCACCTACCGGCTCTTCCTGTGGATCTGTGCTAGTACATAACACAAGACGCACCCTATGCTGTATGTGCTGGGATTACACACAAGTAGCACACACCGTTCTGCACCTGCTGGCTCTTCCTGCGGATCTGTGCTAGTACATAACACAAGACGCACCCTGTGCTGTATGTGCTGGGATTACACACAAGTAACACACACCGTTCTGCACCTTGCTGGCTCTTCCTATGGATCTGTGCTAGTACATAACACAAGAAGCACCCTTTGCTGTATGTGCTGTGATTACACACAAGTAGCACACACCGTTCTGCACCTGCTGGCCCTTCCTGCTGATCTGTGCTAATACATAACACAAGACACAACCTGTGCTGTATGTACTGGGTTTACACACAAGTAGCACACCGTTCTGCACCTGCTGGCTCTTTCTGTGGATCTGCGCTAGTACATAACACAAGACGCACCCTGTGCTGTATGTGCTGGGATTGCACACAAGTAGCACACCGTTCTGCACCTCCTGGCTCTTCCTGCAGATCTGAGCTAGTACATAACACAAGACACACCCTGTGCTGTATGTGCTTGGATTACACACAAGTAGCACACACAGTTAAGCACCTGCTGGCTCTTCCTGTGGATCTGTGCTAGTACATAACACAAGACGCACCCTGTGCTGTATGTAATGGGATTACACACAAGTAGCACACACAGTTCTGCCCCTGCTGGCTCTTCCTGCAGATCTGTGCTAATACATAACACAAGATGCACCCTGTGCTGTATGTGCTGGGATTACACACAAGTAGCACACACTGTTCTGCACCTGCTGGCTCTTCCTGTGGATCTGCGTTAGTAAATAAAACAAGACACATCCTGTGCTGTATGTGCTGGGATTGCACACAAGTAGCACACACCGTTCTGCACCTCCTGGCTCTTCCTGCGGATCTGAGCTAGTACTTAACACAAGACGCACCCTGTGCTGTATGTGCTAGGTATACACACAAGAAGCACACACAGTTCTGCACCTGCTGGCTCTTCCTGCGGATCTGTGCTAGTACATAAAACAAGACGCACCCTGTGCTGTATGTGCTGGGATTACACACAAGAAGCACACACCGTTCTGCACCTGCTGGCCCTTCCTGCTGATCTGTGCTAATACATAACACAAGACACAACCTGTGCTGTATGTACTGGGTTTACACACAAGTAGCACACCGTTCTGCACCTGCTGGCTCTTTCTGTGGATCTGCGCTAGTACATAACACAAGACGCACCCTGTGCTGTATGTGCTGGGATTGCACACAAGTAGCACACCGTTCTGCACCTCCTGGCTCTTCCTGCAGATCTGAGCTAGTACATAACACAAGACACACCCTGTGCTGTATGTGCTTGGATTACACACAAGTAGCACACACAGTTAAGCACCTGCTGGCTCTTCCTGTGGATCTGTGCTAGTACATAACACAAGACGCACCATGTGCTGTATGCACTGAGATTGCACAAAAGTAGCACACACCGTTCTGAACCTCCTGGCTCGTCCTACCGATCTGTGCTAGTACATAAAACAAGACACACCCTGTGCTGTATGTGCTGGGATTAGACACAAGTAGCACACAGTGTTTTGCACCTGTTTACTCTTCCTGCAGATCTGCGTTAGTACATAACATAAGAGACACCCTGTGCTTCATGTACTGGGATTACACACAAGTAGCGCACACCGTTCTGCACCTGCTGGCTCTTCCTGCGGATCTGTACTAGTACATAAAACAAGACACACCCTGTGCTGTTTGTGCTGGGTTTACACACAAGTAGCACACACAGTTCTGCACCTGCTGGCTCTTCCTGTGGATCTGTGCTAGAACATAACACAAGACATACCCTGTGTTGTATGTGCTGGGTTTACACACAAGAAGCACACACAGTTATGCACCTGCTGGCTCTTCCTGCAGATCTGCGTTAGTACATAACACAAGACACAACATGTGCTGTATGTGCTGGGTTTACACACAAGTAGCACACACAGTTATGCACCTGCTGGCTCTTCCTGTATATCTGTGCTAGTACATAACACAAGACAAACCCTGTGCTGTATGTGCTGCGTTTACACACAAGTAACACACACAGTTCTGTACCTGCTGGCTCTTCCTGTGGATCTGTGCTAGTACATAACACAAGACACACCCTGTGCTGTATGTGCTGGGATTACACACAAGTAACACACACCGTTCTGCACCTGCTGACTCTTTCTGTGGATCTGTGCTAGTACATAACAAAAGACGCACCCTGTGCTGTATGTGCTGGGATTACACACAAGTAGCACACACTGTTCTGCACCTTGTTGGCTCTTCCTGCAGATCTGTGCTAGTACATAACACAAGACGGACCCTGTGCTGTATGTGCTGTGATTACACACAAGTAGCACACCGTTCTGCACCTGCTGGCTCTTCCTGCGGAACTCTGCTAGTACATAACACAAGACACACCCTGTGCTGTATGTGCTGGGTTTACACACAAGTAGCACACCGTTCTGCACCTGCTGGCTCTTCCTGCGGAACTCTGCTAGTACATAACACAAGACACACCCTGTGCTGTATGTGCTGGGTTTACACACAAGTAGCACACACAGTTATGCACCTGCTGGCTCTTCCTGTATATCTGCGCTAGAACATAACACAAGACGCACCCTGTGCTGTATGTAATGGGATTACACACAAGTAGCACACACTGTTCTGCACCTGCTGGCTCTTCCTGTGGATCTGCGTTAGTAAATAAAACAAGACACATCCTGTGCTGTATGTGCTGGGATTGCACACAAGTAGCACACACCGTTCTGCACCACCTTGCTCTTCCTGCGGATCTGAACTAGTACATAACACAAGACGCACCCTGTGCTGTATGTGCTGGGTATACACACAAGTAGCACACACAGTTCTGCACCTGCTTGCTCTTCCTGTGGATCTGTGCTAGTACCTAACACAAGACGCACCCTGTGCTGTATGTGCTGGGATTACACACAAGAAGCACACACCGTTCTGCACCTGCTGGCTCTTCCTGTGGATCTGTGCTAGTACATAACACAAGAAACACCCTGTGCTTTATGTGCTGGGATTACACACAAGTAGCACACATCGTTCTGCACCTGCTGGCTCTTCCTGCAGATCTATGCTAGTACATAACACAAGACGCACCATGTGCTGTATGTACTGGGATTGCACAAAAGTAGCACACACCGTTCTGCACCTCCTGGCTCTTCCTACAGATCTGTGCTAGTACATAAAACAAGACACACCCTGTGCTGTATGTGCTGGGATTACACACAAGTAGCACACAGTGTTTTGCACCTGCTGACTCTTCCTGCAGATCTGCATTAGTACATAACATAAGAGACACCCTGTGCTTCATGTACTGGGATTACACACAAGAAGCACACACCGTTCTGCACCTGCTGGCTCTTCCTGCGGATTTGTGCTAGTACATAACACAAGACGCACCCTGTGCTGTATGTGCTGGGTTTACACACAAGTTGCACACACTGTTCTGCACCTACCGGCTCTTCCTGTGGATCTGTGCTAGTACATAACACAAGACGCACCCTATGCTGTATGTGCTGGGATTACACACAAGTAGCACACACCGTTCTGCACCTGCTGGCTCTTCCTGCGGATCTGTGCTAGTACATAACACAAGACGCACCCTGTGCTGTATGTGCTGGGATTACACACAAGTAGCACACACCGTTCTGCACCTTGCTGGCTCTTCCTATGGATCTGTGCTAGTACATAACACAAGAAGCACCCTTTGCTGTATGTGCTGTGATTACACACAAGTAGCACACACCGTTCTGCACCTGCTGGCCCTTCCTGCTGATCTGTGCTAATACATAACACAAGACACAACCTGTGCTGTATGTACTGGGTTTACACACAAGTAGCACACCGTTCTGCACCTGCTGGCTCTTTCTGTGGATCTGCGCTAGTACATAACACAAGACGCACCCTGTGCTGTATGTGCTGGGATTGCACACAAGTAGCACACCGTTCTGCACCTCCTGGCTCTTCCTGCAGATCTGAGCTAGTACATAACACAAGACACACCCTGTGCTGTATGTGCTTGGATTACACACAAGTAGCACACACAGTTAAGCACCTGCTGGCTCTTCCTGTGGATCTGTGCTAGTACATAACACAAGACGTACCCTGTGCTGTATGTAATGGGATTACACACAAGTAGCACACACAGTTCTGCCCCTGCTGGCTCTTCCTGCAGATCTGTGCTAATACATAACACAAGATGCACCCTGTGCTGTATGTGCTGGGATTACACACAAGTAGCACACACTGTTCTGCACCTGCTGGCTCTTCCTGTGGATCTGCGTTAGTAAATAAAACAAGACACATCCTGTGCTGTATGTGCTGGGATTGCACACAAGTAGCACACACCGTTCTGCACCTCCTGGCTCTTCCTGCGGATCTGAGCTAGTACTTAACACAAGACGCACCCTGTGCTGTATGTGCTAGGTATACACACAAGAAGCACACACAGTTCTGCACCTGCTGGCTCTTCCTGTGGATATGTGCTAGTACCCAACACAAGACACACCCTGTGCTGTATGTGCTGGGATTACACACAAGAAGCACACACCGTTCTGCACCTGTTGGCTATTCCTGTGGATCTGTGCTAGTACATAACACAAGACGCACCATGTGCTGTATGTACTGAGATTGCACAAAAGTAGCACACACCGTTCTGCACCTCCTGGCTCGTCCTACAGATCTGTGCTAGTACATAAAACAAGACACACCCTGTGCTGTATGTGCTGGGATTACACACAAGTAGCACACAGTGTTTTGCCCCTGCTTACTCTTCCTGCAGATCTGCGTTAGTACATAACATAAGAGACACCCTGTGCTTCATGTACTGGGATTACACACAAGTAGCGAACACCGTTCTGCACCTGCTGGCTCTTCCTGCGGATCTGTACTAGTACATAAAACAAGACACACCCTGTGCTGTTTGTGCTGGGTTTACACACAAGTAGCACACACAGTTCTGCACCTGCTGGCTCTTCCTGTGGATCTGTGCTAGAACATAACACAAGACATACCCTGTGTTGTATGTGCTGGGTTTACACACAAGAAGCACACACAGTTATGCACCTGCTGGCTCTTCCTGCAGATCTGCGTTAGTACATAACACAAGACACAACCTGTGCTGTATGTGCTGGGTTTACACACAAGTAGCACACACAGTTATGCACCTGCTGGCTCTTCCTGTATATCTGTGCTAGTACATAACACAAGACAAACCCTGTGCTGTATGTGCTGTGTTTACACACAAGTAACACACACAGTTCTGCACCTGCTGGCTCTTCCTGTGGATCTGTGCTAGTACATAACACAAGACACACCCTGTGCTGTATGTGCTGGGATTACACACAAGTAACACACACCGTTCTGCACCTGCTGACTCTTCCTGTGGATCTGTGCTAGTACATAACAAAAGACGCACCCTGTGCTGTATGTGCTGGGATTACACACAAGTAGTACACACTGTTCTGCACCTTGTTGGCTCTTCCTGCAGATCTGTGCTAGTACATAACACAAGAAGGACCCTGTGCTGTATGTGCTGTGATTACACACAAGTAGCACACACTGTTCTGCACCTGCTCGCTCTTCCTGCCAATCTGTGCTAGTTCATAACACAAGACACACCCTGTGCTGTATGTGCTGGGTTTACACACAAGTAGCACACCGTTCTGCACCTGCTGGCTCTTCCTGCGGAACTCTGCTAGTACATAACACAAGACACACCCTGTGCTGTATGTGCTGGGTTTACACACAAGTAGCACACACAGTTATGCACCTGCTGGCTCTTCCTGTATATCTGTGCTAGTACATAACACAAGACAAACCCTGTGCTGTATGTGCTGGGTTTACATACAAGTAGCACACCGTTCTGCGCCTGCTGGCTCTTCCTGCGGAACTCTGCTAGTACATAACACAAGACACACCCTGTGCTGTATGTACTGGGTTTACACACAAGTAGCACATTGCTCTGCACCTGCTGGCTCTATCTGTGGATCCGTGCTAGTACATAACACAAGACGCACCCTGTTCTGTATGTGCTGGGATTGCACACAAGTAGCACACTGTTCTGCACCTGCTGGCTCTTCCTGCAGATCTGTGCTAGTACATAACACAAGACGCACCCTGTGCTTCATGTGCTGGGTTTACACACAAGTAGCACACCATTCTGCACCTGCTGGCTCTTCCTGTGGATCTGTGCTAGTACATAACATAAGACACACCCTGTGCTGTATGTGCTGGGTTTACACACAAGTAGCACACACTGTTCTGCACCTGCTGGCTCTTCCTGCGGATCTGCATTAGTACATAACACAAGACACACCCTGTGCTGTATGTGCTGTGTTTACACACAAGTAGCACACACAGTTCTGTACCTGCTGGCTCTTCCTGCGGATCTGTGCTAGTACATAACACAAGACAGGGTGCCAGGAATCAGACTGAGACGAGAAGTGCAAAAATAATCACACCTTTATTAATAGCAAAAAATAATAAAAAGTCCACAAGTCAAATAAAAAGCCAGGAGTCAAAACCAGAGCTGGTAGTCAGATGAGCTGAGTCAGGAGCCAAAGCGAATAGTCAGACGAGCCGGAATCAGGAACAAGGAAAACAGCAGAGTCAGGAACAAGCCAGAGATCAGGAACCAGGAAGGATGTCAGGCAGCCAGGTAATACACTGGAACTCTCACAAACAGGTCTGAGACAATGCAAAGGGAAAGCATACTGAACAGAGGCCCGTTAAATAATAAGTGAGGACATCACAATTCTGAGACTGCATCCTGTCCCACATGGATGATGCACACCAGTCTGGCCATAAAAGGAAGTGCAGGAAATGAGCAGCATCCCCCAAAATGCACCATAGTCAGGAAGAGAGGTGAGTAAAATGGCTGCCAGCAGTACATGGCAAACACAACAGGGAGAAAACCCTGACAGTACCCTCCCCTCTACGATCCCTCCCCCACGGGAGGACAAAAGGCTTATTGGGGAAACGGGCATGGAAGGCACGGAGGGGGGCGGGAGCATGAACATCAAAGGAGGGAACCCAAGAACGCTTCTCCGGACCGTAGCTCCTCCAGTGAACCAAATACTGTACACGGCCCCTGAACATATGAGAGTCAATAATGCTGCTGACCTCATACTCCTCATGGTTGTCAACAAAGATAGGATGGGGACGAGGCAACACAGTGGTAAACTGATTACAAACCAATGGTTTTAAGAGGGAGACATGAGAAACATTGGAGATGCGCATAGCAGGAAGAAGGTCAAGAGCGTAGGCCACAGGATTAACCAGTCTGAGTATTCGAAAAGAACCAACATAACGGGGAGCCAATTTATTGGAAGGCACATGAAGGTACAAGTTGCGGGAGGACAGCCAAACTCTCTCACCAACCTGGTAGCAAGGTGCGGGCAGACGCCTATGATCAGCCTGGAACTTTTGGCGCTGCATAGAACAATGAAGGCAATCCTGAATCTGCACCCACGTGGAACGGAGTTGCCGGAGATGCTCCTCCAAAGCCGGAATACCCTGAGACATGAATGAATCGGGCAACAAAGATGGTTGAAACCCATAATTCGCCATGAACGGGGATAATTTGGAGAAGGCATTAATAGCACTATGATGAGCAAACTCTGCCCAAGGTAACAGTTCAGACCAATTATTGTGGTGATCTGAGACATAGCAACAAAGGAACTGTTCCAGAGCTTGATTAGACCGTTCCGCAGCCCCACTGGATTGAGGGTGATATGCCGAGGAGAAGGAAAGATGGATCCCCATTTGAGCACAAAAGGAACGCCAAAATCTGGAGACAAACTGGCTACCCCGGTCTGACACTATCTCCTTGGATAACCCATGTAAACGGAAGACCTCCCGGGCAAAAATTGAAGCAAGCTCCTGAGCGGTAGGCAGCTTCATCAAGGGAATGCAATGTGACATTTTAGAAAACGATCAACCACCATAAGGATAACAGTATTGCCATTGGAAACAGGGAGCTCAACACTGAAGTCCATGGAAAGATGTGTCTAAGGACGCTCACCATTAGCAATAGGTTGAAGAAGACCCACAGGAAGATGTCGAGGAGTCTTATTCTGTGCACAAGCTGAGCAGGAGGCAACATACGCAGCAACATCAGAACGAAGACCTGGCCACCAGAATTGACGAGTGACAGACCAAATCATTTGGTTCTTGCCTGGGTGACGTATGGTAGCCAAATATGGTCAGGAGGTATAACAGGAGTAGGTACAGACTCCTCCTTGGACAGAGGCGAAAATTGTCGAGAGAGGGCATCAGCCCTAACATTCTTACTATCAGGCAGGTAGGAGACCACATAATTAAACCAAGACAAAAATAGCGCCCATCTGGCCTGTCGGGGCGACAAACGTTTTGCTTCAGATAGATAAGTTAAATTCTTGTGGTCAGTAAGAATGAGCATTGGCATGCTAGTACCCTCAAGATGATGCCTCCATTCCTTAAGTGCCAAAATTATGGCCAGCAATTCCCTGTCGCCAATTTCATAATTGCACTCCACTGGAGACAATTTCTTAGAGAAGAAACCACACGGATGCAAGGAACTGTCAGGCGTCTTGTTGAGACAAGAGGGCACCTACTCCAGTCTCAGACGCATCGACCTCAAGAATAAAAGGCAGGACAGGGTTAGGATGAGCCAGAACTGGAGCGGCAGCAAAGGCAGTCTTAAGACTATCAAAGGCCTTAATGGCAGTAGGTGACCAATGGAGTGGATCATTCTCTTTACGGGTCATGTCTGTGATAGGTTTGACCAAGGAAGAAAAGTTTTTAATAAACTTTCTATAGTAATTGGCGAACCCCAAAAAACGTTAAATAGACCGAAGACCAACTGGGTGAGGCCACTGCAGAACTGCAGATAACTTGTCAGGATCCATGGAGAACCCTGCAACGGACATAACATAACCTAGGAAGGTTACTTGAGTCCGATGGAACTCACATTTCTCGGGTTTACAAAACAGGCCATTCTCACGTATACTTTGAAGAACCCGTGTAACATCAGAACGATGAGGCTCAAATGTGGGTGAGTATATGAGGATGTCGTCTAAGTACACCACAACACACTGTTGCAACATATCTCGTAGGACATCATTAACAAATTCCTGGAAAACAGCAGGAGCATTACATAGGCCAAAGGGCATTACAAGATACTCATAATGCCCGCTCCTGGTGTTAAATGCTGTTTTCCATTCGTGGCCCTCCTTAATCCTAACGAGATTGTACGCTCCTCTCAAATCAAGTTTAGTAAAGACCGTAGCTCCCTTGAGGCGGTCAAAGAGTTCCGTAATAAGCGGAATAGGGTAAGCATTCTTAATGGTAAGACGATTAAGACCCCTATAATCGATACATGGTCTTAACTCGCCACCCTTTTTCTTCACAAAGAAGAAGCCAGCCCCTGCAGGAGAGCAGGATTTGTGGATGTTCCCCCGCGACAGAGCATCAGCAACATACTCCTCCATAGCACAAATCTCTGCAACAGACAGAGGGTACACCTGGCCCGAGGAGGAATGGCTCCAGGTTGCAGTTCTATGGCACAATTGTAAGACCGGTGAGGAGGCAACGTACCGGCACGCACCTTGTCAAACACGTCTAGGAACTCTCGGTACTCCTCTGGCAGTTGAGATACCGAAGACGTGCACAAGACTTTAACTGGTTTCCGAAGACAAGTGGAAATAAATTGCGGGGACCATGACAAAATTTCGGACCTGCGCCAGTCGAGACTGGGATTGTGCTTTTGGAGCCAGGGCTAACCCAGAACAACCGGAAAATGCGGAGAGTTTATCACCTGGAACTGGAGGGTTTCAAAATGGAGAGCCCCAAAAGCCATGGACAACGGAGCAGTTTCGTGAGTAACGAGTGCGGGCTGAAGGGGCCTGCCATCAATGGCCTCAATAGCAAGCGGAACGGACGGAGGCAAAACAGGAATGGAGTGCTTTGATACAAAAGCACTGTCACTGAAATAGCCCGCAGCACCGGAGTCAACAAGAGCCTGAGTGACTATGGAGGAGTCCACCCAGGAAAGGACAACCATGACCAAAGGTTTCCCCTTAAGCGGTTCCGGGGACGAGGATAAACCACCGAAGGTCTGCCCTCAACAGGACCTTAGGTGTGAACGTTTCCCGGCCATGTAGGACAAGACTTCAAAAGGTGGCCCTGTAACCCACAATACAGGCAGAGCCCCTCCATCCTCCTAAAGGCCCTCTCCACCGTGGAGAGACGCGTGAATCCCAGCTGCATCGGCTCAGCAGTACCTGGTGACTCGGGACCAGGAGGCATGGGAGGAGAGGGAGACATGGGTGGGAACGAACACGTATTTATAGATTAAGATAAATATTTATTACTGAACTATATACATAACAATATGGGGGTTCAAATAAAAGACTTTGGTAATTCTCACTCTGAAAAACTAATGTGTATACAGGTTGGCCAACCTTAAAATCAAATACTACAAAAAGTAATACGTGTATCTATGAGTGCATATATAAAAACATATATAAAAGCTATCTTAGCATATGAGAAGGAAATATAGCAGCACACAGCGATAAAAGCGTATTCACAAATGTTAAAAAACAATATTAATAGAAAGTAAAACAGCAGATCGGGGGATAAGGGATCAGTACACGGAACACTAGTAAACCTTCAACTTCTAATCGTGGGTGTGATAGATTCTGGATAAGAACAGTCTTTTTAAAAAAAGGCCTATTAGTCTGTTGTATCAATGTTCATGTGGCAAAATACATCAATGAATGACAGATGGATTAAACATATAAGTTCCTGTTTAACTGTATAATTGTGCAGCTGAATGGTACCTTTAGCGGATTCTTTGCAGATTATCCCGTTCTGGTCGTCTGATGTAGAACCACTATTTGCTTCTAATAGAGCCTGACAAAAAGACTGAACATCTGATACATTTACCAAACGTTTGTGAAACAGAATTGACAAAGCTGAAATTTGTCCCTTTAAGGAACTTGCTGATAACCCTTTCTCCAATCCTTCTTGGAGAAAAGACAAAATCCTAGGAATCCTAACTTTACTCCATGAGTAACCCTTAGATTCAAACCAATAAAGATATTTACGCCATATCTTATGATAGATTTTTCTAGTGACAGGCTTTCTAGCCTGTATCAAAATATTGATAACTGAATCAGAGAATCCTCGATTCGATAAAATCAAGCGTTCAATCTCCACGCAGTCAGTTGCAAAGAAATTAGATTTGGATGTTGGAAAGGACCATGAATGAGAAGGTCCTGTCTCAACGGAAGTTTCCACTGTGGCAGAGAGTACATATCCACTAGATCCGCATACCAAGTCCTGCGTGGCCACGCAGGCGCTATCAGGATCACTGAAGCTCTCTCCTGTTTGATTCGAGCAATCACACACAGGAGGAGAGGAAACGGCGGAAACATATAAGCTAGGCTGAACAACCAAGGTACTGCCAAGGCATCTATCAGTTCGGCCTGAGGATCCCTTGAATGGGATCCATATCTTGGAAGCTTGGCATTCTGACAAGATGCCATCAAATCCAATTCCGGTCTGCCCCATCTGAGAATCAATGAGGCTACTCCTGGGATGTATATCGCTGACAGATGACAAGAGTGGGCCTCTGCCCAACTGATTATCTTGGATACTTCTATCATCGCTAAGGAACTCCTTGTTCCCCCTGATGATTGACATATGCCACAGTCGTTATGTTGTCCGACTGGAATCTGATGAATTTGGCCGAAGCCAACTGAGGCCACGCCTGAAATGTATTGAATATTGCCCTCAGTTCCAAAATATTGATTGGAAGTAGAGACTCCACTTGAGCCCAAACACCCTGAGCCTTCAGGGAATTCCAAACTGCACCCAAGCCCAGAAGGCTGGTATCTGTTGTCACTATCACCCACGAGGGTCTGCGGAAACAAGTCCCCTGGGACAGATGATCCCACGACAACCACCAAAAAAGAGAGTTTCTGGTCTCTTGATCCAGAAGTATCTTTGGAAATAAATCCGCATAATCCCCATTCCACTGACCGAGCATGCATAGTTGCAGTGGTCTAAGATGAAAGCGAGCAAACAGAACAATGTCCATTACCGCTACCATTAATCCGATTACCTCCATACACTGAGCCACTGATGGCCGAGGAATGGACAGAAGTGGTCGGCAAGTATTCAAAATCTTTGATTTTCTGACCTCGGCCAGAAATATTTTCATGGCTACCAAGTCTATCAGAGTTCCCAAGAAAGGAACCCTTGTCTGTGAAACAAGTGAACTCTCCTCTATGTTCACCTTCCAGCCGTGAGTTCTCAGAAAAGACAACACTGTGTCCGTGTGAGATTTTGTCAGATGATATGTTGACGCCTGAATCAGAATATCGTCCAGATAAGGCGCCACCACTATCCCTTGCGGTCTGAGAACCACCAAAAGAGACCCTAGAACCTTTGTGAAGATTCTGGGTGCTGTGGCCAACCCGAAAGGAAGAACCACAAACTGATAATGTTTGTCCAAGAAGGCAAACCTTAGAAAAACGATGATGATCTTTGTGGATTGGAATATGAAGGTAAGCATCCTTCAAATCAACGGTAGTCATATATTGACCCTACTGGATCATTGGCAAAATCGTTCGAATTGTCTCCATCTTGAATGATGGAACTCTTAGAAATTTGTTTAGACACTTGAGGTCCAAAATGGGTCTGAACGTTCCCTCTTTTTTGGGGACCACAAATAGGTTTGAGTAAAACCCCTGTCCCTGTTCCAAGTTTGCAACAGGACAGATTACTCCCATAGCAAAAACATAATTTATGTAAGAACTTACCTAATAAATTCATTTCTTTCATATTAGCAAGAGTCCATGAGCTAGTGACGTATGGGATATACATTCCTACCAGGAGGGGCAAAGTTTCCCAAACCTCAAAATGCCTATAAATACACCCCTCACCACACCCACAATTCAGTTTAACGAATAGCCAAGAAGTGGGGTGATAAGAAAGGAGCGAAAGCATCAAAAATAAGGAATTGGAATATTTGTGCTTTATACAAAAAAAATCCTAACCACCACAAAAAGGGTGGGTCTCATGGACTCTTGCTAATATGAAAGAAATGAATCTATCAGGTAAGTTCTTACATAAATTATGTTTTCTTTCATGTAATTAGCAAGAGTCCATGAGCTAGTGACGTATGGGATAGCAGATACCCAAGATGTGGAACTTCCACGCAAGAGTCACTAGAGAGGGAGGGATAAAATAAAGACAGCCAATTCCGCTGAAAAAATAATCCACAACCCAAATCAAAAGTTTTAATCTTAATAATGAAAAAAACTGAAATTATAAGCAGAAGAATCAAACTGAAACAGCTGCCTGAAGTACTTTTCTACCAAAAACTGCTTCAGAAGAAGAGAAAACATCAAAATGGTAGAATTTAGTAAAAGTATGCAAAGAAGACCAAGTTGCTGCTTTGCAAATCTGATCAACAGAAGCTTCATTCCTAAAAGCCCAGGAAGTAGAAACTGACCTAGTAGAATGAGCCGTAATCCTTTGAGGCGGGGACTTACCCGACTCCACATAAGCATGATGAATCAAAGACTTTAACCAAGACACCAAAGAAATGGCAGAAGCTTTCTGACCTTTCCTGGAACCAGAAAAAATAACAAATAGACTAGAAGTCTTTCTAAAATCTTTAGTAGCTTCAACATAATATTTCAAAGCTCTTACTACATCCAAAGAATGTAAAGATCTCTCCAGAGAATTCTTAGGATTAGGACACAATGAAGGGACAACAATTTATCTACTAATGTTGTTAGAATTCACAACCTTAGGTAAAAATTGAAATGAAGTCCGCAACACTGCCTTATCCTGATGAAAAATCAGAAAAGAGCAGATAACTCAGAAACTCTTCTAGCAGAAGAGATGGCCAAAAGGAACAAAACTTTCCAAGAAAGTAATTTAATATCCAGAGAATGCATAGGTTCAAACGGAGGAGCCTGTAAAGCCCTCAGAACCAAATTAAGACTCCAAGGAGGAGAGATTGACTTAATGACAGGTTTGATACGAACCAAAGCCTGTACAAAACAATGAATATCAGGAAGATTAGAAATCTTTCTGTGAAAAAGAACAGAAAGAGCAGAGATTTGTCCTTTCAAGGAACTTGCAGACAAACCTTTATCCAAACCATCTTGAAGAAACTGTAAAATTCTAGGAATTCTAAAAGAATGCCAGGAGAATTTATGAGAAGAACACCAATAAATGTAAGTCTTCCAGACTCGATAATAAATCTTCCTAGACACAGATTTACGAGCCTGTAACATAGTATTAATTACTGAGTCAGAGAAACCTCTATGACTAAGAATCAAGCGTTCAATTTCCATACCTTCAAATTTAATGATTTGAGATCCTGATGGAAAAATGGGCCTTGAGATAAAAGGTCTGGTCTTAACGGAAGTGTCCAAGGTTGGCAACTGGCCATCCGAATGAGATCCGCATACCAAAACCTGTGAGGCCATGCTGGAGCCACCAGCAGTACAAACGAACGTTCCATTAAAATTTTGGAAATCACTTTTGGAAGAAGAACTAGAGGCGGAAAGATATAGGCAGGATGATAATTCCAAGGAAGCGACAACGCGTCCACTGCTTCCACCTGAGGATCCCTGGATCTGGACAGATACCTGGGAAGTTTCTTGTTTAAATGAGAGGCCATCAGATCTATTTCTGGAAGTCCCCAGATTTGAACAATCTGAAGAAATACCTTCGCCCAGATGTAACGTCTGGCGACTGAGATAATTCGCTTCCCAATTGTCTACACCTGGGATGTGAACCGCAGAAATTAGACAGGAGCTGGATTCCGCCCATACAAGTATCCGAGATACTTCTTTCATAGCTTGAGGACTGTGAGTCCCACATTGATGATTGACATACGCCACGGTTGTGACATTGTCTGTCTGAAAACAAATAAACGATTCTCTCTTCAGAAGAGGCCAGAACTGAAGAGCTCTTAAAATCGCATGGAGTTCCAAAATGTTGATTGGTAATCTCGCCTCCTGAGATTCCCAAACCCCCTGCGCTGTCAGAGATCCCCATACAGCTCCCCAACCTGAAAGACTCGCATCTGTTGAGATTACAGTCCAGGTTGGACGAACAAAAGAGGCCCCTTGAATTAGACGATGGTGATTCAACCACCAAGTCAGAGAAGATCGAATATTGGGATTAAGGATATTAATTGTGATATCTTTGTATAATCCCTGCACCACTGGTTCAGCATACAAAGCTGAAGAGGTCTCATGTGAAAACAAGCAAAGGGGATCGCGTCCGATGCAGCAGTCATGAGACCTAGAATTTCCATGCACAAAGCTACCGAAGGGAACGATTGAGACTGAAGGTTTCGACAAGCTGAAACCAACTTCAGACGTCTCTTTTCTGTTAAAGACAAAGTCATGGACACTGAATCTATTAGAAAGCCCAAAAAGGTTACCTTTGTCTGAGGAATCAATGAACTCTTTGGTAAATTGATCCTCCAACCATGTTTTTGAAACGACACAAGTTGATTCGTATGAGATTCTGCAGAATGTAAAGACTGAGCAAGTACCAAGATATCGTCCAAATAAGGAAATACCGCAATACCCTGTTCTCTGATTACAGAGAGAAGGGCACCGAGAACCTTTGAAAAGATCCTTGGAGCTGTTGCTAGGCCAAACAGAAGGGCAACAAACTGGTAATGCTTGTCTAGAAAAGAGAATCTCAGAAACTGATAGTGATATGGATGAATTGGAATATGAAGATATGCATCCTGTAAGTCTATTGTAGACATATAATGCCCTTGCTGAACAAAAGGCAGAATAGTCCTTATAGTCACCATTTTGAATGTTGGTATCCTTACATAACAATTCAATATTTTTAGATCCAGAACTGGTCTGAAGGAATTCTCCTTCTTTGGTACAATGAATAGATTTGAGTAAAACCCCAGACCTTGTTCCAGAACTGGAACTGGCACAATTACCCCAGCCAACTCTAGGTCTGAAACACATTTCAGAAATGCCTGAGTCTTCACTGGGTTTACTGGAATGCGAGAGAGAAAAAATCTTCTCACAGGTGGCCTTACCTTGAAACCTATTCTGTACCCTTGTGAAACAATGTTCTGAATCCAAAGACTGTGAATCGAATTTATCCAAATATCTTTGAAAAATCGTAACCTGCCCCCTACCAGCTGTGCTGGAATGAGGGCCGCACCTTCATGTGGACTTGGGAGCTGGTTTTGACTTTCTAAAAGGCTTGGATTTATTCCAGACTGGAGAAGGTTTCCAAACGGAAACCGTTCCTTTAGGGGAAGGGTCAGGCTTCTGTTCCTTATTCTGACGAAAGGAACGAAAATGATTAGCAGCCCTGTATTTACCTTTAGATTTTTTGTCCTGAGGCAAAAAGGTTCCTTTCCCCCCAGTAACAGTTGAAATAATAGAATCCAACTGGGAACCAAATAATATATTACCTTGGAAAGAGAGAGAAAGCAAAGTTGACTTAGAAGTCATATCTGCATTCCAAGATTTAAGCCATAAAGCTCTTCTAGCTAAAATAGCTAAAGACATATACCTGACATCAATTCTAATGATATCAAAAATGGCATCACAAATAAAGTTATTAGCATGTTGAAGAAGTTTAACAATGCTATAAGCATTATGGTCTGACACTTGTTGCGCTAAAGCCTCCAACCAGAAAGTGGAAGCTGCAGCAACATCAGCCAAAGAAATAGCAGGTCTAAGAAGATTACCTGAACATAAATAAGCTCTCCTTAGAAAGGATTCAAGCTTCCTATCTAAAGGATCCTTAAAGGAAGTACTATCCGCCGTAGGAATAGTAGTACGTTTAGCAAGAGTAGAGATAGCCCCATCAACTTTAGGGATTTTGTCCCAAAACTCTAATCTATCAGATGGCACAGGGTACAATTTCTTAAACCTTGGAGAAGGAGTAAATGAAGTACCCAGACTATTCCATTCCCTAGAAATTACTTCTGAAATAGCATCAGGAACTGGAAAAACTTCTGGCATAACTACATGAGGTTTGAAAACCGAATTTAAACGCTTAGTAGATTTAGTATCAAGAGGACTAGACTCCTCCATATCTAATGCAATGAACACTTCTTTAAGTAAAGAACGAATAAACTCCATCTTAAATAAATATGAAGATTTATCAGTGTCAATATCTGAGGCAGAATCTTCTGAACCAGATAGATCCTCATCAGAAACAGATAAGTCAGAATGATGGCGGTCACTTAAAAATTCATCAGAAATATGAGAAGTTTTAAAAGACCTTTTACGTTTACTGGAAGGAGGAATAACAGACAGAGCCTTCCTAATAGATTTAGAAACAAATTATTTTACATTAACAGGAACATCCTGAACATTAGATGTTGAAGGAACAACAACAGGTAATGGATTATTACTAATGGAAATACTATCTGCATTAGCAAGTTTATCATGACAGTTATCACAAACTACAGCCGGAGGAACAGTTACCAAAAGTTTACAACAGATGCACTTAACTTTGGTAGAACCAGCATCAGGCAGCGTCTTTCCAGAAGTAGATTCTGATCCAGGGTCAGGTTGAGACATCCTGCAATATGTAATAGAAAAAACAACATATAAAGCAAAATTATCAAATTCCTTAAATGACAGTTTCAGGAATGGGAAAAAATGCCAAATGAACAAGCCTCTAGCAACCAGAAGCAATGAAAAATGAGACTGAAATAATGTGAAAAAAAGGTGGAGACAACAATGACGCCCACATTTTTTGGCGCCAAGAATGATGCCCACATTATTGGCGCCAAGTACAACGCGCATATTTTTTGGCGCAAAGTACAACGCCCATATTTTTTGGCGCCAAGTATGACGCCACTTCCTGTGACGCCGAAAAAAACGGCGCCCACATTTTTGGCGCAAAAAAAATGTCTGAACACATATACATCAAAAAATGACGCAACCACGAACAAACTTCCGGCGTCAATTAGGGCGCCGGAAATGACAAAATTTTTGCGCCAAGAATGACGCAATAAATTGTAGCATTTTCAGCACCCGCGAGCCTAACAGCCCACAGGGAAAAAAGTCAATTGAAAATTTTTTAAGGTAAGAAAAAAATATTTATTCATATGCATTATCCCAAATAATGAAACTGACTGTCTGAAATAAGGAATACTGATTATCCTGAATCATGGCAAATATAAGTTTAAACACATATATTTAGAACTTTACAAATAAAGTGCCCAACCATAGCTTTAGAGTGTCATAATAAAATAAGACTTACTTACCCTAAGACACTCATCTACATATAGTAGATAGCCAAACCAGTACTGAAACGAGAATCAGTAGAGGTAATGGTATATAAGAGTATATCGTCGATCTGAAAAGGGAGGTAGGAGAAGAAATCTCTACGACCGATAACAGAGAACCTATGAAATAGATCCCCTAGAGGAAGACCATTGTATTCAAATAGGCAATACTCTCTTCACATCCCTCTGACATTCACTGCACTCTGAGAGGAAAACCGGGCTCCAGCCTGCTGCGAAGCGCATATCAACGTAGAATCTAGCACAAACTTACTTCACCACCTCCATGGGAGGCAAAGTTTGTAAAACTGAATTGTGGGTGTGGTGAGGGGTGTATTTATAGGCATTTTGAGGTTTGGGAAACTTTGCCCCTCCTGGTAGGAATGTATATCCCATACGTCACTAGCTCATGGACTCTTGCTAATTACATGAAAGAAAAGGTCTTTAACACAGCGTAAGAACGCTTCTCTCTTTATCTGGTTTGCAGATCATTTTGAAAGATGAAATCTCCCTCTTGGAAGAAAATCCTTGAATTCCAATTGATAACCGTGGCTCACTATTTCTAGTGCCCAGGAATCCTGAACATCTCTTGCCCAAGCCTGAGCAAAGAAAGAAAGTCTGCCCCCTACTAGATCCGGTCCCGGATCTGGGGCCACCCCTTCATGCTGTCTTAGGACCAGCAGTGGGTTTTTTGGATTGTTTACCCTTATTCCAGTTCTGATTGGGTCTCCAGACTGACTTAGATTGGGAAAAATTCCCTTCCTGCTTAGTGGAAGAAGAAGAAGCGGGGGGTCCTCCTTTGAAGTTCCGTAAGGAACAAAAATTATTCTGTTTACCCCTCATTTTAACCGACCTATCCTGAGGTAGGGCATGGCCCTTACCTCCTGTAATATCAGAAATGATCTCCTTCAATTCTGGCCCAAAAAGGGTCTTACCTTTAAAGGGAATAGCTAAAAGCTTATGTTTTGATGACACATCAGAAGACCAAGATTTGAGCCACAATGCTCTACGTGCTAAAATAGCAAATCCTGCATTTTTTGCCGCTAATTTAGCAATTTGAAAAGCGGCATCAGTAATAAAAGAATTAGCTAGCTTAAGAGACTTAATTCTATCTAGAATGTCATCTAATGGAGTCTCAACCTTAAGAGACTCTTCTAGAGCCTCAAACCAAAAAGCTGCTGCAGTAGTTACTGGAACAATGCAAGCCGTAGGTTGTAAAATAAATCCCTGATTAACAAATAATTTCTTTAGTAGACCCTCTAATTTCTTATCCATAGGGTCCTTGAAAGCACAACTATCCTCAATGGGTATAGTAGTACGCTTAGCTAGGGAAGATATAGCTCCCTCTACCTTAGGGACCGTTTGCCATGAGCCCCGAATGGTATCTGATATAGGAAACATTTTCTTAAAATTAGGAGAGGGAGAAAACGGTATACCTGGTCTATACCATTCCTTACTAATAATTTCCGAAATTCTCTTAGGAACCGGAAAAACATCAGTGTAAGTAGAAACTTCCAAATATTTATCCATTTTACACAATTTCTCTGGAGGAATCACAATAGGATCACAATCATCCAGAGTCGCTAAAACCTCCCTAAGCCACAGGCAGAAGTGTTCAAGCTTAAATTTAAATGACATAGCATCCGAATCTGTCTGAGACAAAACATTCCCTGAATCAGAACTTTCACCCTCACACAGTAATTCCCTGATCCCCAACTCAGAACACTGTGAGGGAACATTGGAAATAGCTAATAAAGCATCAGAGGATTCAGTATTTACATTAATACCTGACCTACTGCGTTTACCCTGCAACACTGGTAATTTAGACAATACCTCCGTAAGGGTAGTTGACATAACTGCAGCCATCTCCTGCAGAGTAAAGGAATTAGACGCACTATAAGTACTAGGCGTCGCTTGTGTGGGCGTTAAAGGTTGTGACACTTGGGGAGAATTGGATGGCATATCCTGATTCTCTTCAGACTGAGAATCATCCTTAGGCACACTTACTTTATTTAAAATATGCTTTTTACATTGTAAAGCCCTTTCAGTACAAAAGTTACACAATGTTAGAGGGGGTTGCACAATAGCTTCTAAACACATAGAACAATGAGAAACCTCAATGTTAGACATGTTAAACAGACTAGTAATACCACAAAAGTCGTTTAAACACTTATTTATAGCATAAAATAAACATTAGAAAAAACGTGTACTGTGCCTTTAAGAAAAGAAAAAGTGAACAATTTTTCCAAAATGCACAAAAAAACGTTAAATTATTCCCAAATTGAACTTAATATCGTTGATTAATCCAAAAATTACTGCACCCAGAAGCAAGGGCAGAAATAAGGCTTTAGAAGTACTTATATCAACATGTAGTCAAAAGATAGATAAAAATAACCTCTGCACCTCGCCACAGCTCTGCTGTGGCGCCTACCTGCCCCCAGGGTACTTCGAATCAAGTTTCCAACCCTTCAGACCAGCTACACAGTCCAGGAGCCACCGAGTTACTGTTTGCTGCTGCTAAGCCTGAAGGAAGTGCGCCAAAATAGGCTCCTCCCCTTAAGGTCAAAAGTTGGGGTAGGCCCAAACAACACTGCATGGGAATGCGGTTTTGCACTTAAGTAGAAATACACACACAATAGAATCCTCAAGCATAAAACCAACAAGTTTTAAGTGCCAAAAATAAAAAAACATAAAACATCGTTTTTTATATTGTCTCCAATGTCACATAATGCCCAAATATCAACTAATGATAAATATAAAATAGGCACTCCAGTAACACCCCTCTTATTAAAATAGGTTTTACTGCTTACCCCATCCCCATACAGGGAAATAATGCCAGCCAGTTCTGCTATATCACGTCTCCTCAGAATAAAAAGGCTGCACATACCTTAATGCTGCTTGTAGCATGAAACCGGTCTCCACACTGAAGATGTCTCATGGTTACCTTCAGAAGTCTTGTGGGAACCAACGTGGATCTTAGTTACAAATGCTAAGATCATCAAACCTCAGGGCAGAAATCTTCTTCCATATCCCCCTGAGGAAAATAGTATGCACCGGTACCATTTAAAATAAAAAACTTCTTGATTGAAGAAACTAAAACTAACACCTCACTTTACCATGTCTTTCTTAGTATAACACAGGCAAAGAGAATGACTGGGGGTGGAAAGGAAGGGGAGGGGCTATATATACAGCTCTGCTGTGGTGCTCTTTGCCACTTCCTGTTAGCAGGAGGTTAATATCCCACAAGTAAGGATGAAATCCGTGGACTCGTCATATCTTTGTAAAAGAAAGGGAAGTTTAATAACATATTTATAAAATGCATAGCACTAACATTAAGGTTTTTGATCACATCACTCATAACTTGAGATTTTTCATTTTTTTATACCACTGTTTTGTGTTCAAATTTGTGACATCTGAATCAGTACAAGCCTACTTCCCAGCTTTGGTACACACTTTTTTACACAACACTTTTTAATATAAATCAGATATTAAGAAACAATACAAAATAACAAGGGACTAAACTAATAATATCCCTGCGGTTGCTGTTCTACCTCCTGTATTTAGTTTTAATTAAACACTTAGAAATTAGAAAGTTATCTGGGCCATTAGCCAAACTAATGAAAGTTACACTGAGAGGGAAGTATGGGGGGGGGGGGGGGTCACCAACTACTGTTGTTCAGCTCATGCAACGCACACACAAATATAGCTAGAGGCAGCTGGGTATTAGACAAAGGACCAGCCGTACCCTCACTGTAAAGTCTTGTGCAGGAGGAACGCGCAGTGCTATCTACAGCAAGTACATTGTGACATTACTAAGCAGATAACTCAGTGAGAAAAATCATGAGATAAATATCTAATACTATTACTGGGAATGCGAAGGAAGATTCTTCTGTTAAAGATTTGAAGGTAACCAAACTCCTGCAGTGCCTGAATCTCTACAGCCGAAATTAGAGTGAGGTATTTAAAGTATCAAAGGTAAATTCCACTTTATCTGAAAATGTATCTAAAGCTTAAATGGACACGTAATCCAACAAAAAAAGTTCTGTCATGTTTCAGGTAGAGTATACAAATTTGAACAACTTTCTAATTTACTTCAATTAGTACATTTGCTTAATTCATTTTGTATTCTTTGTTAAAGGGGCAGCTGTACACTACTGGGAGCTAGCTGAAGACATTGGGTGAACCAATGACAAGAAGCATATTTGTGCATCCACCAATCAACAGATAGCTCCCAGTAGTGCATCGCTGCACCTGAGCATACTTAGGTATTTTCTTGAACAAATGATACCAAGAGAACAAAACAAATTAGATAATAGAAGTAAATTTGAAACGTGATCTAAATTGTATATTTTATCTGAATCATAGAAGAATAAAGGTGTGTTTTCTGTCCCTTTAATTTATCTAGATATACCCCAGTGGAAACACAGGGCACAGGGAGACTAAAACATTTAAGTGATTTATAGTGACCCTATACGTGGGTTTGTTATATGTTGTGCTTTGTTTGTAATTAGATAGATTGGCAAATATCTTATAAATCACTAAAAGCTGAATTGAAATAAAAAATAAAATACAGTATGTGATTGTCTGCTGTGTAAATACTTCCTCTTTTTTATGTTACGTTATGTGATTGTCTGCTGTGTAAATACTTCCTCTTTTTTATGCTACGTTATGTGATTGTCTGCTGTGTAAATAACTCCTCTTTCATGCTATGTTATGTGATTGTCTACTGTGTAAATAACTCCTCTTTTTTATGCTACGTTATGGGATTGTCTGCTGTGTAAATACCTCCTCTTTTTTATGCTACGTTATGGGATTGTCTGCTGTCTAAATACTTCCTCTTTTTTATGCTATGTTATGTGATTGTCTACTGTGTAAATAACTCCTCTTTTTATGCTATGTTATGTGATTGTCTGCTGTGTAAATACCTCCTTTTTTTATGCTACGTTATGTGATTGTCTACTGTGTAAATAACTCCTCTTTCATGCTACGTTATGTGATTGTCTGCTGTGTAAATACTTCCTCTTTTTTATGCTATGTTATGTGATTGTCTGCTGTGTAAATACCTCCTTTTTTATGCTACGTTATGTGATTGTCTACTGTGTAAATAACTCCTCTTTCATGCTACGTTATGTGATTGTCTGCTGTGTAAATAACTCCTCGTTCATGCTATGTTATGTGATTGTCTGCTGTGTAAATAACTCCTCTTTCATGCTACGTTATGTGATTGTCTGCTGTGTAAATAACTCCTCGTTCATGCTATGTTATGTGATTGTCTACTGTGTAAATAACTCATCTTTCATGCTACGTTATGTGATTGTCTGCTGTGTAAATAACTCCTCGTTCATGCTACGTTATGCGATTGTCTACTGTGTAAATAACTCCTCGTTCATGCTATGTTATGTGATTGTCTACTGTGTAAATAACTCATCTTTCATGCTACGTTATGTGATTGTCTGCTGTGTAAATAACTCCTCGTTCATGCTACGTTATGCGATTGTCTACTATGTAAATAACTCCTCGTTCATGCTACGTTATGTGATTGTCTGCTGTGTAAATAACTCCTCGTTCATGCTACGTTATGAGATTGTCTACTGTGTAAATAACTCCTCGTTCATGCTACGTTATGTGATTGTCTGCTGTGTAAATAACTCATCTTTCATGCTACGTTATGTGATTGTCTGCTGTGTAAATAACTCCTCGTTCATGCTACGTTATGTTATTGTATACTGTGTAAATAACTCCTCGTTCATGCTACGTTATGTGATTGTCTGCTGTGTAAATAACTCCTCGTTCATGCTACGTTATGAGATTGTCTACTGTGTAAATAACTCCTCGTTCATGCTACGTTATGTGATTGTCTGCTGTGTAAATAACTCCTCTTTCATGCTACGTTATGTGATTGTCTGCTGTGTAAATAACTCCTCGTTCATGCTATGTTATGTGATTGTCTACTGTGTAAATAACTCATCTTTCATGCTACGTTATGTGATTGTCTGCTGTGTAAATAACTCATCTTTCATGCTACGTTATGTGATTGTCTGCTGTGTAAATAACTCCTCGTTCATGCTACGTTATGAGATTGTCTACTGTGTAAATAACTCCTCGTTCATGCTACGTTATGTGATTGTCTGCTGTGTAAATAACTCCTCTTTCATGCTACGTTATGTGATTGTCTGCTGTGTAAATAACTCCTCGTTCATGCTATGTTATGTGATTGTCTACTGTGTAAATAACTCATCTTTCATGCTACGTTATGTGATTGTCTGCTGTGTAAATAACTCCTCGTTCATGCTACGTTATGCGATTGTCTACTGTGTAAATAACTCCTCGTTCATGCTACGTTATGTGATTGTCTGCTGTGTAAATAACTCCTCTTTCATGCTACGTTATGTGATTGTCTGCTGTGTAAATAACTCCTCTTTCATGCTACGTTATGTGATTGTCTGCTGTGTAAATACCTACTCTTTTTATGCTACGTTATGTGATTGTCTACTGTGTAAATAACTCCTCGTTCATGCTATGTTATGTGATTGTCTACTGTGTAAATAACTCCTCTTTTTTATGCTACATTATGTGATTGTCTACTGTGTAAATGACTCCTCTTTTTTATGCTACGTTATGTGATTGTCTGCTGTGTAAATGACTCCTCTTTTTTATGCTATGTTATGTTATTGTCTACTGTGTAAAACATAATTTATGTAAGAACTTACCTGATAAATTCATTTCTTTCATATTGGCAAGAGTCCATGAGCTAGTGACATATGGGATATACAATCCTACCAGGAGGGGCAAAGTTTCCCAAACCTCAAAATGCCTATAAATACACCCCTCACCACACCCACAATTCAGTTTAACGAATAGCCAAGCAGTGGGGTGAAAAAGAAAGAAGTAAAAAGCATCAACAAAGGAATCTGGAAATAATTGTGCTTTATACAAAAAATCTTAACCACCATAAAAAGGGTGGGCCTCATGGACTCTTGCCAATATGAAAGAAATTAATTTATCAGGTAAGTTCTTACATAAATTATGTTTTCTTTCATGTAATTGGCAAGAGTCCATGAGCTAGTGACATATGGGATATCAATACCCAAGATGTGGATCTTCCACTCAAGAGTCACTAGAGAGGGAGGGAATAAAAATAAAAACAGCCACAACCCAAAAAAATAAGTTTATTTTATTTTTTGAAAGAAAAAAACTTAAATCAAAAGCAGAAGAATCAAACTGAAACAGCTGCCTGAAGAACTTTTCTACCAAAAACTGCTTCCGAAGAAGCAAATACATCAAAACGGTAGAATTTAGCAAATGTATGAAAAGAGGACCAAGTTGCCCCTTTGCAAATCTGATCAACTGAAGCTTCATTCTTAAAAGCCCACGAAGTGGAGACTGATCTAGTAGAATGAGCTGTAATTCTCTGAGGCGGGGCCTGACGCGACTCCAAATAAGCTTGATGAATCAAAAGTTTCAACCAAGAAGCCAAGGAAACAGCAGAAGCCTTCTGACCTTTCCTAGGACCAGAAAATAAAACAAATAGGCTGGAAGTCTTCATGAAATATTTAGTAGCTTCCACATAATATTTCAAAGCTCTTACCACATCCAAAGAATGTAAGGATCTCTCCAAAGAATTCTTAGGATTAGGACATAAGGAAGGGACAACAATTTCTCTACTAATGTTGTTAGAATTCACAACCTTAGGTAAAAATTGAAAAGAAGTCTGCAAAACCGCCTTATCCTGATGAAAAATCAGAAAAGGAGATTCACAAGAAAGAGCAGATAACTCAGAAACTCTTCTAGCAGAAGAAATGGCCAAAAGAAACAACACTTTCCAAGAAAGTTGTTTAATGTCTAAAGAATGCATAGGTTCAAATGGAGGAGCCTGTAAAGCCTTCAGAACCAAATTAAGACTCCAAGGAGGAGAAATTGACTAAATGACAGGCTTAATACGAATTAAAGCCTGTACAAAACAGTGTATATCAGGAAGTATAGCAATCTTGACCTTTAAAGTCGTCAATTTCCGGCCCCTTAAAATTACCCACTTATAATCCTACTTAATCTATATAAATAAGACTAAGACACATAACATTGGTATAAAAATTGGCCGCAGCCATTTTATTAAATCACAATTTTAAATATTAATAAATATTAATAATATAATAAAACCTTTCAACAGAACATACCTAATGTTCTTAACTAACATTAAAACATACTGACAATTCCCCACAGCGGTGCTAGTTCCCAAATCCTAAAAAAAAACAACAACATGGCCGTCATTCAAAAACTGGACTCAACTAGATCCACGTTGAGTCCGTACCAAGCACACCTCCACTTTAATAGGGAACCCCTTGTCCCTATAAAAACCTAGTTGCCCGCTCACCCCATGGAGAGGCAACTTCTTCACATCCCCCAAATCACTTGGCCATATTGCTTCAAATATTTGTCTGGGAACTAGCACCCCCGCCTTGCTGCGACGAACACAAAACAAGGAAAAAACACAAAACATTGGGGAGGGAGGGAGGGAGCAGTTCACCAAACCAAATTTCCTGTCAGATTGATGCCTGGCTTTCCCGCTCTTTCATTAAGTGCACAGGGGCTCGTGCTAGCCCCACCCCTTATACCTTACAACCAATCAGCATACAGGCCTATTCCTCCAAAGGTCAAAGGCCCCTTCCCGTTACTCCGCACTCCCAGGGGCTTCTTGACCTTTAAAGTCGTCAATTTCCGGCCCCTTAAAATTACCCACTTATAATCCTACTTAATCTATATAAATAAGACTAAGACACATAACATTGGTATAAAAATTGGCCGCAGCCATTTTATTAAATCACAATTTTAAATATTAATAAATATTAATAATATAATAAAACCTTTCAACAGAACATACCTAATGTTCTTAACTAACATTAAAACATACTGACAATTCCCCACAGCGGTGCTAGTTCCCAAACCCACAAAAAACAACAACATGGCCGTCATTCAAAAACTGGACTCAACTAGATCCACGTTGAGTCCGTACCAAGCACACCTCCACTTTAATAGGGAACCCCTTGTCCCTATAAAAACCCAGTTGCCCGCTCACCCCATGGAGAGGCAACTTCTTCACATACCTCAAATCACTTGGCCATATTGCTTCAAATATTTGTCTGGGAACTAGCACCCCCGCCACCAGACTGGGCTGCCAAGTCCCGCCAAACCCCAAACTCTTTTTTTTTTTTTTTTAAATTCCTTGAGATTAAACCAAAATAGCTGCAGCCCAAATTAGTTGAAATGGACCCCATCCATTACATAAAATTCTTCAATCCCCTGAAGCTCAAAATCAGGGTGGAAAGTGACCCCACCATCTTAACCTCCTGACAAAAGAACTAATTATCTTATTGATCTTTTTACGACTCCTCTCAAGTTTCATGATCCCAGGCCGACCTCCAAACCAAGCGTGGAGTGAATTGTGACCAACTCATTTTTAATTCTGTATGAAGATCTCAAATTTTTCCCAAATCCCTCTTAATTCCTCTGACTAACTCTTTTGAGGAAAAGGACCCAAATTATTCCCCCCAAATGCAAAACCAAAAACCTCAGGGTGATGAAAAACATTACTATAGTCAATGAATAGTGGAAACAGATGCTCCCAACGCATATCCCTAACCCCGTTTGACTTCCCATTGCCCAACTGGGCACCCAAGCTGCAGGCCGCCGATTCTCTTACTGGCCTCAGCATAGGCCCAATAAATAAATGAATACCCATCGCTCCACAACAGATTCGGAAAAACATAATTTATGTAAGAACTTACCTGATAAATTCATTTCTTTCATATTAGCAAGAGTCCATGAGCTAGTGACGTATGGGATATACATTCCTACCAGGAGGGGCAAAGTTTCCCAAACCTCAAAATGCCTATAAATACACCCGTCACCACACCCACAAATCAGTTTAACGAACAGCCAAGAAGTGGGGTGATAAAAAAAGTGCGAAAGCATATAAAATAAGGAATTGGAATAATTGTGCTTTATAAAAAAAAATCATAACCACCACAAAAAGGGTGGGCCTCATGGACTCTTGCTAATATGAAAGAAATGAATTTATCAGGTAAGTTCTTACATAAATTATGTTTTCTATCATGTAATTAGCAAGAGTCCATGAGCTAGTGACGTATGGGATAATGACTACCCAAGATGTGGATCTTTCCACGCAAGAGTCACTAGAGAGGGAGGGATAAAATAAAGACAGCCAAATCCTGCTTAAAATAATCCACACCCAAAATAAAGTTTAATGAAAACATAAGCAGAAGATTCAAACTGAAACCGCTGCCTGAAGTACTTTTCTACCAAAAACTACTTCAGAAGAAGAAAACACATCAAAATGGTAGAATTTAGTAAAAGTATGCAAAGAGGACCAAGTTGCTGCTTTGCAAATCTGATCAACCGAAGCCTCATTCCTAAACGCCCAGGAAGTAGAAACTGACCTAGTAGAATGAGCTGTAATCCTTTGAGGCGGAGTTTTACCCGACTCGACATAAGCATGGTGAATTAAGGATTTCAACCAAGATGCCAAAGAAATGGCAGAAGCTTTCTGACCTTTTCTAGAACCGGAAAAGATGACAAATAGACTAGAAGTCTTTCGGAAAGACTTAGTAGCTTCAACATAATATTTCAAAGCTCTAACAACATCCAAAGAATGCAACGATTTCTCCTTAGAATTCTTAGGATTAGGACATAATGAAGGAACCACAATTTCTCTACTAATGTTGTTGGAATTCACAACCTTAGGTAAAAATTCAAAAGAAGTTCGCAACACCGCCTTATCCTGATGAAAAATCAGAAAAGGAGACTCAGAAGAAAGAGCAGATAATTCAGAGACTCTTCTGGCAGAAGAGATGGCCAAAAGGAACAAAACTTTCCAAGAAAGTAATTTAATGTCCAATGAATGCATGGGTTCAAAAGGAGGAGCTTGAAGAGCCCCCAGAACCAAATTCAAACTCCAAGGAGGAGAAATAGACTTAATGACAGGTTTTATACGAACCAAAGCTTGTACAAAACAATGAATATCAGGAAGATTAGCAATCTTTCTGTGAAAAGGAACAGAAAGAGCAGAGATTTGTCCTTTCAAGGAACTTGCGGACAAACCTTTATCTAAACCATCCTGAAGAAACTGTAAAATTCTCGGAATTCTAAAAGAATGCCAGGAAAAATGATGAGAAAGACACCAAGAAATATAAGTCTTCCAGACTCTATAATATATCTCTCTAGATACAGATTTACGAGCCTGTAACATAGTATTAATCACAGAGTCAGAGAAACCTCTTTGACCCAGAATCAAGCGTTCAATCTCCATACCTTTAAATTTAAGGATTTGAGATCCTGATGGAAAAAAGGACCTTGCGACAGAAGGTCTGGTCTTAACGGAAGAGTCCACGGTTGGCAAGAGGCCATCCGGACAAGATCCGCATACCAAAACCTGTGAGGCCATGCTGGAGCTACCAGCAGAACAAACGAGCATTCCTTCAGAATCTTGGAGATTACTCTTGGAAGAAGAACTAGAGGCGGAAAGATATAGGCAGGATGATACTTCCAAGGAAGTGATAATGCATCCACTGCCTCCGCCTGAAGATCCTGGGATCTGGACAGATACCTGGGAAGTTTCTTGTTTAGATGAGAAGCCATCAGATCTATTTCTGGAAGTTCCCACATTTGAACAATCTGAAGAAATACCTCTGGGTGAAGAGACCATTCGCCCGGATGCAACGTTTGGCGACTGAGATAATCCGCTTCCCAATTGTCTATTCCTGGAATATGAACTGCAGAGATTAGACAGGAGCTGGATTCCGCCCAAACCAGAATTCGAGATACTTCTTTCATAGCCAGAGGACTGTGAGTCCCTCCTTGATGATTGATGTATGCCACAGTTGTGACATTGTCTGTCTGAAAACAAATGAACGATTCTCTCTTCAGAAGAGGCCAAGACTGAAGAGCTCTGAAAATTGCACGGAGTTCCAAAATATTGATCGGTAATCTCACCTCCTGAGATTCCCAAACCCCTTGTGCTGTCAGAGACCCCCACACAGCTCCCCAACCTGTAAGACTTGCATCTGTTGAAATTACAGTCCAGGTCGGAAGCACAAAAGAAGCCCCCTGAATTAAACAATGGTGATCTGTCCACCACGTCAGAGAATGTCGTACAAACGGTTTTAAAGATATTAATTGAGATATCTTTGTGTAATCCCTGCACCATTGGTTCAGCATACAGAGCTGAAG
This sequence comes from Bombina bombina, assembly GCF_027579735.1. Classification (NCBI taxonomy): domain Eukaryota; kingdom Metazoa; phylum Chordata; class Amphibia; order Anura; family Bombinatoridae; genus Bombina; species Bombina bombina. The sequence goes on from NC_069509.1 coordinate 200,449,230, forward strand.
AGGTCGCATGTGAAAACGAGCAAAGGGGATCGCGTCCGATGCAGCAGTCATAAGACCTAGAATTTCCATGCATAAGGCTACCGAAGGGAATGATTGTGACTGAAGGTTTCGACAAGCTGAAATCAATTTTAGACGTCTCTTGTCTGTCAAAGACAGAGTCATGGACACTGAATCTATCTGGAAACCCAAAAAGGTTACCCTTGTCTGAGGAATCAATGAACTTTTTAGTGAATTGATCCTCCAACCATGATCTTGAAGAAACAACACAAGTCGATTCGTATGAGATTCTGCTAAATGTGAAGACTGAGCAAGTACCAAGATATCGTCCAAATAAGGAAATACCACAATACCCTGTTCTCTGATTACAGACAGAAGGGCACCGAGAACCTTTGTAAAAATTCTTGGAGCTGTAGCTAGGCCAAACGGCAGAGCCACAAACTGGTAATGCTTGTCCAGGAAAGAGAATCTCAGGAACTGATAGTGAGCTGGATGAATCGGAATATGCAGATATGCATCCTGTAAATCTATTGTAGACATATAATGCCCTTGCTGAACAAAAGGCAAGATAATCCTTACAGTTACCATTTTGAATGTTAGTATCCTTACATAACGATTCAGTATTTTTAGATCCAGAACTGGTCTGAAGGAATTCTCCTTCTTTGGTACAATGAACAGATTCGAATAAAACCCCAGCCCCTGTTCCAGAACTGGAACTGGCATAATTACTCCAGCCAACTCTAGATCTGAAACACATTTCAGAAATGCTTGAGCTTTCACTGGGTTTACTGGGACACGGGAAAGAAAAAATCTCTTTGCAGGAGGTCTTATCTTGAAACCAGTTCTGTACCCTTCTGAAACAATGTTCTGAATCCAAAGATTGTGAACAGAATTGATCCAAATTTCTTTGAAAAAACATAATCTGCCCCCTACCAGCTGAGCTGGAATGAGGGCCGCACCTTCATGTGGACTTAGAAGCTGGCTTTGCTTTTCTAGAAGGCTTGGATTTATTCCAGACTGGAGATGGTTTCTAAACTGAAACTGCTCCTGAGGATGAAGGATCAGGCTTTTGTTCTTTGTTGAAACGAAAGGAACGAAAACGATTATTAGCCCTGTTTTTACCTTTAGATTTTTTATCCTGTGGTAAAAAAGTTCCTTTCCCACCAGTAACAGTTGAGATAATAGAATCCAACTGAGAACCAAATAATTTATTACCCTGGAAAGAAAGGGAAAGTAGAGTCGATTTAGAAGACATATCAGCATTCCAAGTTTTAAGCCATAAAGCTCTTCTAGCTAAAATAGCTAGACATAAACCTGACATCAACTCTGATAATATCAAAAATGGCATCACAGATAAAATTATTAGCATGTTGAAGAAGAATAATAATATTATGAGAATCATGATCTGTTACTTGTTGCGCTAAAGTTTCCAACCAAAAAGTTGAAGCTGCAGCAACATCAGCCAATGATATAGCAGGTCTAAGAAGATTACCTGAACACAGATAAGCTTTTCTTAGAAAGGATTCAATTTTCCTATCTAAAGGATCCTTAAAGGAAGTACCATCTGCCGTAGGAATAGTAGTACGTTTAGCAAGGGTAGAAATAGCCCCATCAACTTTAGGGATTTTGTCCCAAAACTCTAATCTGTCGGACGGCACAGGATATAATTGCTTAAAACGTTTAGAAGGAGTAAATGAATTACCCAAATTATTCCATTCTCTGGAAATTACTTCAGAAATACAGGGAGTGCAGAATTATTAGGCAAGTTGTATTTTTGAGGATTAATTTTATTATTGAACAACAACCATGTTCTCAATGAACCCAAAAAACTCATTAATATCAAAGCTGAATAGTTTTGGAAGTAGTTTTTAGTTTGTTTTTTCACTCTATTTTAGGGGGATATCTGTGTGTGCAGGTGACTATTACTGTGCATAATTATTAGGCAACTTAACAAAAAACAAATATATACCCATTTCAATTATTTATGTTTACCAGTGAAACCAATATAACATCTCAACATTCACAAATATACATTTCTGACATTCAAAAACAAAACAAAAACAAATCAGTGACAATATAGCCACCTTTCTTTGCAAGGACACTCAAAAGCCTGCCATCCATGGATTCTGTCAGTGTTTTGATCTGTTCACCATCAACATTGCGTGCAGCAGCAACCACAGCCTCCCAGACACTGTTCAGAGAGGTGTACTGTTTTCCCTCCTTGTAAATCTCACATTTGATGATGGACCACAGGTTCTCAATGGGGTTCAGATCAGGTGAACAAGGAGGCCATGTCATTAGATTTTCTTCTTTTATACCCTTTCTTGCCAGCCACGCTGTGGAGTACTTGGACGCGTGTGATGGAGCATTGTCCTGCATGAAAATCATGTTTTTCTTGAAGGATGCAGACTTCTTCCTGTACCACTGCTTGAAGAAGGTGTTTTCCAGAAACTGGCAGTAGGACTGGGAGTTGAGCTTGACTCCATCCTCAACCCGAAAAGGCCCCACAAGCTCATCTTTGATGATACCAGCCCAAACCAGTACTCCACCTCCACCTTGCTGGCGTCTGAGTCGGACTGGAGCTCTCTGCCCTTTACCAATCCAGCCACGGGCCCATCCATCTGGCCCATCAAGACTCACTCTCATTTAATCAGTCCATAAAACCTTAGAAAAATCAGTCTTGAGATATTTCTTGGCCCAGTCTTGACGTTTCAGCTTGTGTGTCTTGTTCAGTGGTAGTCGTCTTTCAGCCTTTCTTACCTTGGCCATGTCTCTGAGTATTGCACACCTTGTGCTTTTGGGCACTCCAGTGATGTTGCAGCTCTGAAATATGGCCAAACTGGTGGCAAGTGGCATCTTGGCAGCTGCACGCTTGACTTTTCTCAGTTCATGGGCAGTTATTTTGCGCCTTGGTTTTTCCACACGCTTCTTGCGACCCTGTTGACTATTTTGAATGAAACGCTTGATTGTTCGATGATCACGCTTCAGAAGCTTTGCAATTTTAAGAGTGCTGCATCCCTCTGCAAGATATCTCACTATTTTTGACTTTTCTGAGCCTGTCAAGTCCTTCTTTTGACCCATTTTGCCAAAGGAAAGGAAGTTGCCTAATAATTATGCACACCTGATATAGGGTGTTGATGTCATTAGACCACACCCCTTCTCCTTACAGAGATGCACATCACCTAATATGCTTAATTGGTAGCAGGCTTTCGAGCCTATACAGCTTGGAGTAAGACAACATGCATAAAGAGGATGATGTGGTCAAAATACTAATTTGCCTAATAATTCTGCACACAGTGTAGCACCAGGAACAGGAAAAACTTCTGGAATAACCACAGGAGATTTAAAGACCTTGTCTAAACGTTTAGATTTAGTATCAAGAGGACCAGAATCCTCAATTTCTAAAGCAATTAAAACTTCTTTAAGTAAAGAACGAATAAATTCCATCTTAAATAAATATGAAGATTTATCAGCATCAACCTCTGAGACAGAATCCTCTGAACCAGAAGAATCATTAGAATCAGAATGATGATGTTCATTTAAAAATTCATCTGGAAAAAGAGAAGTTTTAAAAGATTTTTTGTGTTTACTAGAAGGAGGAATAACAGACATAGCCTTCTTAATGGATTCAGAAACAAAATCTCTTATGTTATCAGGAACACTCTGAACATCAGATGTTGTTGGAACTGCAACAGGTAATGGTACTTTACTAAAGGAAATATTATCTGCATTAACAAGTTTGTCATGACATATAATACAAACAACAGCTGGAGGAACAGCTACCAAAAGTTTACAGCAAATACACTTAGCTTTGGTAGTTCCAGCACCAGACAGCGATTTTCCTGAAGTATCTTCTGACTCAGATGCAACGTGAGACATCTTGCAATATGTAAGAGAAAAAACAACATATAAAGCAAAATTGATCAAATTCCTTAAATGACAGTTACAGGAATGGGAAAAAATGCCAAAGAACAAGCTTCTAGCAACCAGAAGCAATGAAAAATGAGACTTAAATAATGTGGAGACAAAAGCGACGCCCATATTTTTTTAGCGCCAAAAAAAGACGCCCACATTATTTGGCGCCTAAATGCTTTTGGCGCCAAAAATGACGCCACATCCGGAACGCCGACATTTTTGGTGCAAAAGAACGTCAAAAAATGACGCAACTTCCGGCGACACGTATGACGCTGGAAACAGAAAAGATTTTTTGCGCCAAAAAAGTCTGCGCCAAGAATGACGCAATAAAATGAAGCATTTTCAGCCCCCGCGAGCCTAACAGCCCACAGGGAAAAAGTCAAATTTTTAAGGTAAGAAAAATGATTGATTCAAATGCATTATCCCAAATATGAAACTGACTGTCTGAAAAAAAGGAATGTTGAACATTCTGAGTCAAGGCAAATAAATGTTTGAATACATATATTTAGAACTTTAAAAAAAGTGCCCAACCATAGCTTTAGAGTGTCACAGAAAATAAGACTTACTTACCCCAGGACACTCATCTACATGTTTGTAGAAAGCCAAACCAGTACTGAAACGAGAATCAGCAGAGGTAATGGTATATATAAGAGTATATCGTCGATCTGAAAAGGGAGGTAAGAGATGAATCTCTACGACCGATAACAGAGAACCTATGAAATAGACCCCGTAGAAGAAGATCATTGAATTCAAACAGGCAATACTCTCTTCACATCCCTCTGACATTCACTGCACGCTGAGAGGAAAACCGGGCTCCAACCTGCTGCGGAGCGCATATCAACGTAGAATCTGGCACAAACTTACTTCACCACCTCCATAGGAGGCAAAGTTTGTAAAACTGATTTGTGGGTGTGGTGACGGGTGTATTTATAGGCATTTTGAGGTTTGGGAAACTTTGCCCCTCCTGGTAGGAATGTATATCCCATACGTCACTAGCTCATGGACTCTTGCTAATTACATGAAAGAAAACTCATTCCAACTGCATCCGCCTGAGGCGCCAGCCCTCTGAAACAGCTCCACCGCTCTAGGATCCTGAGCCACTGAGGACTGAGCCACTTGAGATGCAGCCATAATCTTCACATTAATCTGGAACCCAGGAGCCCTAGGTTCCGTAACAGCCATCCTCTGTTGATTTCCTTCAGCCTGTAAAACAAAACATGTGACAAACCCCCTGATGGCACCCATAAACCAACACCCCTCTTAGTCGTAGACATACCCAACACATTGTCATCCAATACCCCTCTTTCTTTCTTAGGGGCTGTAGCCCCAGACACTGCTAACCTTGAATCCTCATATATCTTGCGCTGTCTACCCCTAAATTGTATTCTCCCACTCCCAGACCAGTTTGGCCGTTGAACATCACTAACCGGATTATTAAATAAAGTACAGTGACCTCTTCAAATCCCCCTTAAGGCCAAAATTAAAATAACTGGCTGTAATCACCCCTACTTCATCTTCCTTCAAATCAGAGCGTCCCGACATCGAAAGGCCGTTCTGAAAAACATAATTTATGCTTACCTGATAAATTCCTTTCTTCTGTTGTGTGATCAGTCCACGGGTCATCATTACTTCTGGGATATAACTCCTCCCCAACAGGAAATGCAAGAGGATTCACCCAGCAGAGCTGCATATAGCTCCTCCCCTCTACGTCAGTCCCAGTCATTCGACCAAGAATCAACGAGAAAGGAGTAACCAAGGGTGAAGTGGTGACTGGAGTATAATTTAAAAGATATTTACCTGCCTTAAAACAGGGCGGGCCGTGGACTGATCACACAACAGAAGAAAGGAATTTATCAGGTAAGCATAAATTATGTTTTCTTCTGTTATGTGTGATCAGTCCACGGGTCATCATTACTTCTGGGATACCAATACCAAAGCAAAAGTACACGGATGACGGGAGGGATAGGCAGGCTCATTATACAGAAGGAACCACTGCCTGAAGAACCTTTCTCCCAAAAATAGCCTCCGAAGAAGCAAAAGTGTCAAATTTGTAAAATTTGGAAAAAGTATGAAGCGAAGACCAAGTTGCAGCCTTGCAAATCTGTTCAACAGAGGCCTCATTCTTAAAGGCCCAAGTGGAAGCCACAGCTCTAGTGGAGTGAGCTGTAATTCTTTCAGGAGGCTGCTGTCCAGCAGTCTCATAGGCTAAACGTATTATGCTACGAAGCCAAAAAGAGAGAGAGGTAGCAGAAGCTTTTTGACCTCTCCTCTGTCCAGAATAAACGACAAACAGGGAAGAAGTTTGGCGAAAATCTTTAGTTGCCTGCAAGTAGAACTTGAGGGCACGAACTACATCCAGATTGTGTAGAAGACGTTCCTTCTTTGAAGAAGGATTTGGACACAAGGATGGAACAACAATCTCTTGATTGATATTCCTGTTAGTGACTACCTTAGGTAAGAACCCAGGTTTAGTACGCAGAACTACCTTGTCTGAGTGAAAAATCAGATAAGGAGAATCACAATGTAAGGCTGATAACTCAGAGACTCTTCGAGCCGAGGAAATAGCCATTAAAAACAGAACTTTCCAAGATAACAATTTTATATCAATGGAATGAAGGGGTTCAAACGGAACACCCTGTAAAACGTTAAGAACTAAGTTTAAACTCCATGGCGGAGCAACAGCTTTAAACACAGGCTTGATCCTAGCTAAAGCCTGACAAAAGGCCTGGACGTCTGGATTTTCTGACAGACGCCTGTGTAACAAGATGGACAGAGCTGAAATCTGTCCCTTTAATGAACTAGCTGATAAACCCTTTTCTAAACCTTCTTGTAGAAAGGACAATATCCTAGCGATCCTAACCTTACTCCAGGAGTAACCTTTGGATTCGCACCAGTATAGGTATTTACGCCATATTTTATGGTAAATCCTTCTGGTAACAGGCTTCCTAGCCTGTATCAGGGTATCAATAACCGACTCAGAAAAACCACGTTTTGATAAAATCAAGCGTTCAATTTCCAAGCAGTCAGCTTCAGAGAAGTTAGATTTTGATGTTTGAATGGACCCTGTATCAGAAGGTCCTGTCTTAGAGGTAGAGACCAAGGCGGACAGGATGACATGTCCACTAGATCTGCATACCAAGTCCTGCGTGGCCATGCAGGCGCTATTAGAATCACTGATGCTCTCTCCTGTTTGATTTTGGCAATCAATCGAGGAAGCAGCGGGAAGGGTGGAAACACATAAGCCATCCCGAAGTTCCAAGGTGCTGTCAAAGCATCTATCAGAACCGCTCCCGGATCCCTGGATCTGGACCCGTAGAGAGGAAGTTTGGCGTTCTGGCGAGACGCCATGAGATCTATCTCTGGTTTGCCCCAACGTCGAAGTATTTGGGCAAAGACCTCCGGATGAAGTTCCCACTCCCCCGGATGAAAAGTCTGGCGACTCAAGAAATCCGCCTCCCAGTTCTCCACTCCCGGGATGTGGATTGCTGACAGGTGGCAAGAGTGAGACTCTGCCCAGCGAATTATCTTTGATACTTCCATCATTGCTAGGGAGCTTCTTGTCCCTCCCTGATGGTTGATGTAAGCTACAGTCGTGATGTTGTCCGACTGAAACCTGATGAACCCCCGAGTTGTTAATTGGGGCCAAGCCAGAAGGGCATTGAGAACTGCTCTCAATTCCAGGATGTTTATTGGAAGGAGACTCTCCTCCTGATTCCATAGTCCCTGAGCCTTCAGAGAATTCCAGACAGCGCCCCAACCTAGTAGGCTGGCGTCTGTTGTTACAATTGTCCAGTCTGGCCTGCTGAATGGCATCCCCCTGGACAGGTGTGGCCGATAAAGCCACCATAGAAGAGAATTTCTGGTCTCTTGATTCAGATTCAGAGTAGGGGACAAATCTGAGTAATCCCCATTCCACTGACTTAGCATGCACAATTGCAGCGGTCTGAGGTGTAGGCGTGCAAAAGGTACTATGTCCATTGCCGCTACCATTAAGCCGATCACCTCCATGCATTGAGCTACTGACGGGTGTTGAATGGAATGAAGGACACGGCATGCATTTTGAAGCTTTGTTAACCTGTCTTCTGTCAGGTAAATCTTCATTTCTACAGAATCTATAAGAGTCCCCAAGAATGGAACTCTTGTGAGAGGAAAAAGAGAACTCTTCTTTTCGTTCACTTTCCATCCATGCGACCTTAGAAATGCCAGAACTAACTCTGTATGAGACTTGGCAGTTTGAAAGCTTGAAGCTTGTATTAGAATGTCGTCTAGGTACGGAGCTACCGAAATCCCTCGCGGTCTTAGTACCGCCAGAAGGGCACCCAGAACCTTTGTGAAGATTCTTGGAGCCGTAGCCAATCCGAATGGAAGAGCTACAAACTGGTAGTGCCTGTCTAAGAAGGCAAACCTTAGATACCGGTGATGATCTTTGTGAATCGGTATGTGAAGGTAAGCATCTTTTAAATCCACTGTGGTCATGTACTGACCCTTTTGGATCATGGGTAAGATTGTCCGAATAGTTTCCATTTTGAACGATGGAACTCTTAGGAATTTGTTTAGAATCTTTAAATCTAAGATTGGCCTGAAAGTTCCCTCTTTTTTGGGAACCACAAACAGGTTTGAGTAGAACCCTTGTCCTTGTTCCGACCGCGGAACCGGATGGATCACTCCCATTAATAACAGATCTTGTACACAGCGTAGAAACGCTTCTTTCTTTATCTGGTTTGTTGACAACCTTGACAGATGAAATCTCCCTCTTGGGGGAGATAATTTGAAGTCTAGAAGGTATCCCTGAGATATGATCTCTAGCGCCCAGGGATCCTGAACATCTCTTGCCCAGGCCTGGGCGAAGAGAGAAAGTCTGCCCCCCACTAGATCCGGTCCCGGATCGGGGGCTCTCGGTTCATGCTGTCTTTGGGGCAGCAGCAGGTTTCCTGGCCTGCTTGCTCTTGTTCCAGGACTGGTTAGGCTTCCAGCCTTGCCTGTAACGAGCAACAGCTCCCTCCTGTTTTGGTGCAGTGGAGGTTGATGCTGCTCCTGTTTTGAAATTCCGAAAGGGACGAAAATTAGACTGTCTAGCCTTAGCTTTGGCTTTGTCTTGAGGTAGGGCGTGGCCCTTACCTCCTGTAATGTCAGCGATAATTTCTTTCAAACCGGGCCCAAATAAAGACTGCCCCTTGAAAGGTATATTAAGTAATTTGGACTTAGAAGTAACATCAGCTGACCAGGATTTTAGCCACAGCGCCCTACGTGCCTGTATGGCGAATCCTGAGTTCTTAGCCGTAAGTTTGGTTAAATGTACTACGGCCTCCGAAATGAATGAATTAGCTAGTTTAAGGACTCTAAGCCTGTCCGTAATGTCGTCTAGCGTAGATGAACTAAGGTTCTCTTCCAGAGACTCAATCCAAAATGCTGCCGCAGCCGTAATCGGCGCGATACATGCAAGGGGTTGCAATATAAAACCTTGTTGAACAAACATTTTCTTAAGGTAACCCTCTAATTTTTTATCCATTGGATCTGAAAAAGCACAGCTATCCTCCACCGGGATAGTGGTACGCTTAGCTAAAGTAGAAACTGCTCCCTCCACCTTAGGGACCGTTTGCCATAAGTCCCGAGTGGTGGTGTCTATTGGAAACATCTTTCTAAATATTGGAGGGGGTGAGAACGGCACACCGGGTCTATCCCACTCTTTAGTAACAATTTCAGTTAGTCTCTTAGGTATAGGAAAAACGTCAGTACTCGCCGGTACCGCAAAGTATTTATCCAACCTACACAGTTTCTCTGGTATTGCAACGGTGTTACAATCATTGAGAGCTGCTAAGACCTCCCCTAGTAATACACGGAGGTTCTCCAATTTAAATTTAAAATTTGAAATATCTGAATCCAATCTGTTTGGATCAGAACCGTCACCTACAGAATGAAGCTCTCCGTCCTCATGCTCTGCAAGCTGTGACGCAGTATCAGACATGGCCCTAGTATTGTCAGCGCACTCTGTTCTCACCCCAGAGTGATCACGCTTGCCTCTTAGTTCTGGTAATTTAGACAAAACTTCAGTCATAACAGTAGCCATATCTTGTAATGTTATCTGTAATGGCCGCCCAGATGTACTAGGCGCCATAATATCACGCACCTCCCGGGCGGGAGATGCAGGTACTGCCGCGTGAGGCGAGTTAGTCGGCATAACTCTCCCCTCGCTGTTTGGTGAAATTTGTTCAAATTGTACAGATTGACTTTTATTTAAAGTAGCATCAATACAGTTAGTACATAAATTTCTATTGGGCTCCACCTTGGCATTGGAACAAATGACACAGATATCTTCCTCTGAGTCAGACATGTTTAACACACTAGCAATAAACTTGCAACTTGGTTATAATCTTTTTTAGCAAAAAACGTACTGTGCCTCAAAGAGGTACTAAACGATTAAATGACAGTTGAAATAATGAACTGAAAAACAGTTATAGCATCAAACTTTAAAACAACACAACTTTTAGCAAAGGTTTGTTCCCATTAGAAAAATAACAATAATTAAATTTGACATAAAAATTACAGAGCAACGTTTTTATTCACAGTCAATATAAAATTCTCACAGCTCTGCTGAGAGAATCTACCTCCCTCCAAAGAAGTTTGAAGACCCCTGAGATCTGTCAGAGATGAACCGGATCATGCAGGAAATATAAGAGTAACTGACTGGAATTTTTTGATGCGTAGCAAAGAGCGCCAAAAACGGCCCCTCCTCCTCACACACAGCAGTGAAGAGAAACGAAACTGTCACAATTAAAACCAAACAACTGCCAAGTGGAAAATAATGCCCAAATATTTATTCACTCAGTACCTCAGAAATGTAAACGATTCTACATTCCAGCAAAAACGTTTAACATGATAAATACTTATTAAAAGGATTAGTGACTTTTAACAGAGTAGTTCCGGTGAAATACCATCCCCAGAATACTGAAGTGTATACATACATGTCATTATAACGGTATGGCAGGATTTTCTCATCAATTCCATTCAGAAAATAAAAACTGCTACATACCTCAATGCAGATTCATCTGCCCGCTGTCCCCTGATCTGAAGCTTTTACCTCCCTCAGATGGCCGAGAACAGCAATATGATCTTAACTACTCCGGTTAAAATCATAGTAAAAAACTCTGGTAGATTCTTCCTCAAACTCTGCCAGAGAAGTAATAACACGCTCCGGTGCTATTGTAAAATAACAAACTTTTGATTGAAGTCATAAAAACTAAGTATAATCACCATAGTCCTCTCACACATCCTATCTAGTCGTTGGGTGCAAGAGAATGACTGGGACTGACGTAGAGGGGAGGAGCTATATGCAGCTCTGCTGGGTGAATCCTCTTGCATTTCCTGTTGGGGAGGAGTTATATCCCAGAAGTAATGATGACCCGTGGACTGATCACACATAACAGAAGAAATAAACATTATTAGAAGCAAGCAAATGTTTACCCACATCAACATTCCCACCCCTCCAATTCCTTATCTCACCCATTAAAAAACTGAATCGCCCGATGCCCTGACTGAGATCCTGGACTGGAAAGGGGGACCACCACCCGAGGGGAAAGAGGTATAAATTCTCCCTCAGGCGAATCTAAGTATAAGGTTAAAAACTTCCCCACCAGTATCAGCCATCCCTTCATTCTGATCCCCGGTTTTATCATCTCTTATAAATCTTTCATCAACCACCTGCAACATATGACCCTCAAAATTACTACTAGGCCTCAGAACCTGGGCCGTCTTTAACACCTTATGTATTTGCACTTCTACAACATGAGATGAAACTGAAGTGCCGGGCTCCCTTGCTTCCCTTCTACCCTCAACTCTCTGCCTTTTGACTGTCCCCAAAGACCTATCGCTATCTGATTGCACATTACTATCCCCTAATAAACCAAGCCTCAACGGCCGTCAACTTTGTTAGCTCGCACTGTAATAGCTCAAGAAAATAATTCATTATCAATTCCTGGATAAAGCCGCGGGAAATTTAAGTTTCCCTTGCAAATTTGCGAAAGTCCTGAGCATGACTCTAGCAGACTCCCTGGAGGACCTTATCTCCTTCTGCAAGACCACCACAGCCACAGTAGTAATAATAAGAAAATAATCGCTGACAGCGGTCTTCCGATTAATCATATGCTAGGTACCTCCACAATCCTCAGCCCTTCAACAAAATCATCCCTGATGCATAAACTGGCAATGGTATTGACAGGCCAGGCAAACAGAAAGCCTTACAGTATAAAAAGTATTACATTTGCTCCTGTAGGGCTTATTTATGGAACTGAACCAACTGATTCCATGTATTAAAGCAACAACCTAACCAAATAGATTAAGCCTGTATGTATAAGCAGATCCCATTAGTGTATCACCTTGTTTAGATATACATGCTTCTTTATCTTATATCTGCCCATAAACCAATCACCCCTACTTGTAAAGAACCATATGAAGTTAACATTTTATCTATACCCCATTGGGAATGTAATGTCCAATACAAGCTATGTTAACACAGCTTGACCTCAATGTCAAAACTTTAAAGATAGGTTTGGATACCACAGGGTAAATACCCCTTCACCCCTGACAATATGCTGGCAATGGAAATACTTGCAAACCTTTCAAATACAATACATTAGGCAGGGTGGATCATTGGGAAGAAACCATAGGAGGAAAACACATTGTGAAAACAGACCCTGCAAGATAAAAGTTATGGAAAATACCACCAATAGTATCAGACACAGACCCGGAAATCCCCCAAACAATCCAATTAGTGATCTCCAAACCATAAAATCATAGCAGTTGTAATGTAAAATCTGAGTTCCCCCCGTAATAGAGCGATGTAAAATTATCACACACACATATAATATATAATATTATCGACATTATCAGGTATATGCAAAGCACCAACATAGCTTTGCAGTGCTATAACACTACGCTGCATACCAGGTAACATTTACAGAGAACAAATGGGCAGAAGGCCCAACTCAAGTATCACTGTTGCAGACTGTTCACAGGAAGGCAAACAACAAACCAAATGAGCACATAAGATATAACCGTACACTATTAGTGCCCCTAGATACTACATAACATAAGAGATGTCACCACTGACATCACTGTGACTCTCCTTGTTATGAAAGATATTGTAACACTTGCGCTCCTATACTCAGTATCGATGAAAAGGATAGCCCCATATCATGATATTAATTCTTCAGAGGAATAAAAGTGTAAAACCTTAGAGAAGGATAATTTTCCCCACCTATCCAGTGAATATATTAGGTACTATAAATTATAGAAATATATTTATATGCCCTCATATACACATATGACTTTATCCTCCTTGGGCAACAAAAACATGAAAAGACTTAAAGGGACATACTAACGGAATTTTCATTATTTAAAAGACTAGAAAATCCCTTACTTGTTCTTCAGATTTGCATAACCAACAGTTATAATAAATTGTGTGACCACTGTGATTACCTTGAATCTGAGCCTCCTATTCCCTCTTAACCCTTATCACATTACTTTGACAAATATGCAATTTAGCCCATCAGTGACAACCCCAAAAAACTCCACGGGAGAGAGCACGATGTGATTCATATGACCACATGAACTAGTACTGTCTAACTGTGAGAACATTTCCCACATGCACTGAGCTAAGAGGCGGTTACCAGCAACTTATAGATCAGTTTGAGCCTACCTAGGTTTAGCATTTCACAAATACCAACAAGCAAATTTAATGAGAAAAGTAAATTAAGAATACAAAATACATGTAACTGCCACTATATGGCAGGCAAAACAAAGAATCCTAGGAAATAAGATCAACAACCCTCTCCAAGCAGAGAATGTAAACCGGTGCAGAAGCAAAATAATACCCACAAACAGAAAATATGAATATACCAACAAACAGAAATAATATGGATATACCCTATGGAACCAAATATTACATAAGGAGAGAAAAAACACCACCCCTTCTGACAAGAGAAACAACTTCCATATAGTTTAGTGCTCCCCAAGAAGGAATATCCTCTTAATATGTATATACTGCTATATAATAAGGAACATACTCTATATTCCCCTATTCAGCAAAAGATATACAAATGTTATGCCCCAAGCTCGCCACTGATCTGGCAGAGAGCAAGATTGCGCCCCAAAATTCAAACGGTGATAAAGTTAATCCCCACCAAATCCGGATCTAACATAGAGTCCCCCCTACCAGTACTATGAGCAAAACCCCTCACAATGCGCGCCCACATAAATAAGTATAGGAAGCAGGATACAATCCAATAGCCACAATATAAACACTGTATTGCCCGTGAGAAACCTGCCTGACCCTAAGAAAATAAGAGACATGTCCACCCTAAAGTCCAAAGAACCGAACACTCTAAGGAAAAAGAGTGTAAACAAATCTGTAATATCGTTACCGAAACTTCAGGAAATAAATAATGAGCCGCTGCATCATTTTAAAAGCGCTGCAGCACCAAATAGGCATAAGGCCTGTGCATCCATAATACACACCAAATGTGTTTTGTCAGGTATTTGCGGTCATCCACTTTAACTCAAGACCAACAAAAATTTCCCCTTGCAAATAAACAAAATTAGTCAAATTAGCCAAAGCGTGTTTAACATTTCTCTTGTTGCGTCAATGCTGTTATGAAACAAATCACCACATACCTATTTGAAGTATATGACTAGTCTCCCCTATACAGAAAAATTTGATGTTTTTATAAAGCTCCAATATATTTACATATGTTAAGAAAGAGCACCCTAGCAGGATTTGAACTCAAAATATGAACCAGCTAGCAGACAAGTAAAATATGTATATATAGTAACCGCGACCCACATACTGTCAGTAAATTACATTACCGGCTTTTTCTATTGTGCGGGACATCTGGCAAAATCCAACCGCACTTTCTGACACAACATCTGCAGCCCCATGTCACACGGTGCTTGAAACTGCATTGGCAGACTTCCATAAACAGCAATTGTAAGCGGCTGTTATTAGAACCTCCTCTGCAAAACGGGACGTATAAGGAACCAGCTCCCAGTGCTTACTAATGAGGAAAGAGGGAAACGCTACTTAACCTACTCCACTCGCAAGTAACTAAGGGAAGGGGACAACACAAGTGTCTGACAGACAGTGCACACACGCACACTGAAAATGCAATACCAGACAGCAGTACGACGCTCCATAAAATACAGTCCCAATTTTAATTCACCGAGAAAAACAACTCTCACACTTACACAGGGCTGCAGGAAAAATACAAAATACTAGTCTCCCTATGCAGAAAAGTTACATTCTGCTTATAACTCAAACATGCTCCAAAAACACCACAAACTAGAATTAGATGTTTTAATAATGCTCCAATATATTTATATATGTTTATAAAATAGGGGGAAACCCCCAAATGTGCCTATACAACTACGAGAAGGAATAAACAATTACCTAAGGTGCTCTTAATGCGAGGGAGGGAGGGAGCAGTTCACCAAACCAAATTTCCTGTCAGATTGATGCCTGGCTTTCCCGCTCTTTCATTAAGTGCACAGGGGCTCGTGCTAGCCCCACCCCTTATACCTTACAACCAATCAGCATACAGGCCTATTCCTCCAAAGGTCAAAGGCCCCTTCCCGTTACTCCGCACTCCCAGGGGCTTCTTTCTGTTAAATAAAACAGAAAGAGCGGAGATTTGTCCTTTCAAGGAACTTGCAGACAAACCCTTATCCAAACCATCCTGAAGAAACTGTAAAATTCTAGGAATTCTAAAAGAATGCCAGGAGAATTTATGAGAAGAACACCATGAAATGTAAGTCTTCCAAACTCTATAATAAATCTTTCTAGAGACAGATTTACGAGCTTGTAACATAGTATTAATCACTGAGTCAGAGAAACCTCTATGACTTAGAACTAGGCGTTCAATTTCCATACCTTCAAATTTAATGATTTGAGAGCCTGATGGAAAAACGGACCTTGAGATAGTAGGTCCGGCCGTAACGGAAGTGGCCAAGGCGGGCAACTGGACATCCGAACCAGATCCGCATACCAAAACCTGTGTGGCCATGCTGGAGCCACCAGCAACACAAAAGACTGTTCCATGATGATCTTGGAGATCACTCTTGGAAGGAGAACTAGAGGCGGGAAAATGTAAGCAGGATGATAACGCCAAGGAAGTGTCAGCGCATCCACTGCTTCCGCCTGAACATCCCTGGACCTGGACAGGTATCTGGGAAGTTTCTTGGTTATATGAGAGGCCATGAGATCTATCTCTGGAAGACCCCACATCTGAACAATCTGAGAAAACACATCTGGATGGAGAGACCACTCCCCTGGATGTAAAGTCTGGCGGCTGAGATAATCCGCCTCCCAATTGTCTACACCTGGGATATGCACCGCAGGGATTAGACAGGATAAATATAAAGTGCAAGAACACTAGATGGCGCTACTAAGTGCTGAAATGACCATATCCTTGTTAAAACATATAATGGATAAAATTATTTCATACCAAGACAAGATTAATACAAATGATAGGAACGGAAAGTGGCCTCTCATTAAGTAATATAATCACACTATGTATGAGTCCACAATGTAAAACCTTGGGCAAACAGTCTGTTGAATCAATAATATAGTCCAATGTAATCCCTGCCGATGGCGATGGACTCTCAGTTATCAGCAAACTATTCTCCTCTTCTAAAGCCGCGGGCAGATCTGTGGAGGTTGAAAACAAACAAACAGAGGCGACCAATGTGTGTATCCACAGCAATAATGCCCAAAACCAGCACCAGTATTCTATACCCAGGGTACTCACACTCTTGCCGAGCACACCAATGTGCTTGAGGGAACGGACTGGTTGTCAGAGCCAACCAGCTTGCTCTCTCCGGTATAAACACTCCTTGCAGCGGTCAAATGATCAAAGGCTCACAGGCTCTTCAACAACGGAATGGTAATGAGATAGCTCACTTGTAACGGCGCTATTCCTTTACAAGTGAGCTATCTCATTACCATTCCGTTGTTGAAGAGCCTGTGATCATTTGACCGCTGCAAGGAGTGTTTATACCGGAGAGAGCAAGCTGGTTGGCTCTGACAACCAGTCCGTTCCTACAAGCACATTGGTGTGCTAGGCAAGAGTGTGAGTACCCTGGGTATAGAATACTGGTGCTGGTTTGGGCATTATTGCTGTGGATACATACATTGGTCGCCTCTGTTTGTTTTCAACCTCCACAGATCTGCCCGCGGCTTTAGAAGAGGAGAATAGTTTGCTGATAACTGAGAGTCCATCGCCATCGGCAGGGATTACATTGGACTATATTATTGATTCAACAAACTGTTTGCCCAAGGTTTTACATTGTGGACTCATACATAGTGTGATTATATTACTTAATGAGAGGCCACTTTCCGTTCCTATCATTTGTATTAATCTTGTCTTGGTATGAAATAATTTTATCCATTATATGTTTTAACAAGGATATAGTCATTTCAGCACTTAGTAGCGCCCTCTATTGTTCTTGCACTTTATATTTATTTTGCATTTACATAGCTCGTTGAGTTTATGGTTGGAGGGGAGCAGCTCACATCACGTTTTTAGATCTAATATATATATATATATATATATATATATATATATATATATATATATATATATATATATTTTTTTTTTTTTTTTTTTTTTTTTTATTAACATTAGTGTCTCTAATCATATTTTCCTCAAAAGGGGTTTATTAAGGTTGAATCTGTTACACCTGTGTGACAATTATTATTTTATCTATTTTATTCAGTTGATACAGCAGTACCAGAGATGATATTCAATAGAGTGTTGTTTTAAACCATTTGTACATAGTACACATTGCCCTATAGCGCCCTCTAGTGATTTAGTCATACATCTTTTAGAGATTAGACAGGAGCTGGATTCCGCCCAAGCAAGTATGCAAGATACTTCTTTCATAGCTTGGGGACTGTGAGTCCCACCCTGATGATTGACATAAGCCACAGTTGTGATATTGTCTGTCTGAAAACAAATGAATGGTTCTCTCTTTAGCAGAGGCCAGAACTGAAGAGCCCTGAGAATTGCACGGAGTTCTAAAATATTGATTGGTAATCTCGCCTCTTGAGATTTCCAAACCCCTTGTGCTGTCAGAGATCCCCAAACAGCTCCCCAACCTGAAAGACTCGCATCTGTTGTGATCACAGTCCAGGTTGGCCGAACAAAAGAAGCCCCTTGAACCAAACGATGGTGATCTATCCACCATGTCAGAGAGTGTCGTACATTGGGATTCAAAGATATTAATTGTGATATCTTTGTATAATCCCTGCACCATTGATTCAGCATACAAAGCTGTAGAGGTCTCATGTGAAAACGAGCAAAGGGGATCGCGTTCGATGCTGCAGTCATGAGACCTAAAACTTCCATGCACATAGCCACTGAAGGGAATGACTGAGACTGAAGGTGCCGGCATGCTGCGACCAATTTTAAACGTCTCTTGTCTGTTAGAGACAGAGTCATGGGCACTGAATCTATCTGGAAGCCTAAAAAGTTGACCCTTGTCTGAGGAATCAAGAAACTTTTTGGTAAATTGATCCTCCAACCATGTTTCCGAAGAAACAACACTAGTTGATTTGTGTGAGATTCTGCAGAACGTAAAGACTGAGCTAGTACCAAGATATCGTCCAAATAAGGAAACACCGCAATACCCTGTTCTCTGATTACAGATAGTAGGGCACCCAGAACCTTTGAAAAGATTCTTGGAGCTGTTGCTAGGCCAAATGGAAGAGCAACAAATTAGTAATGCTTGTCTAGAAAAGAGAATCTCAGAAACTGATAGTGTTGTGGATGAATCGGAATATGAAGGTATGCATCCTGCAAGTCTATTGTGGACATATAATGTCCTCGCTGAACAAAAGGCAGAATAGTCCTTATAGTCACCATCTTGAAAGTTGGTACTCTTACATAAGGATTCAAAATTTTTAGATCCAGAACTGGTCTGAATAAATTTTCTTTCTTTAGTACAATGAATAGGTTTGAATAAAACCCCAGACCTTGTTCCTGAGGAGGAACTGGCATGATTACCCCTGAAGACTCCAGGTCTGAAACACACTTCAGAAAAGCCTGAGCTTTTACTGGATTTACAGGGATGCGTGAGAGAAAAAAATCTTCTCACAGGAAGTCTTACTCTGAATTCTATTCAATACCCTTGAGAGACAATGCTCTGAATCCAATGATTTTGGACAGATTTTATCCAAAAATCCCTGAAAAACCTTAATCTACCCCCTACCAGCTGAGCTGGAATGAGGGCCGCACCTTCATGCGGACTTAGGGGCTAACTTTGGTTTCCTAAATGGCTTGGATTTATTCCAATTTGAGGAAGGCTTCCAATTGGAAGCAGATTCCTTGGGGGGAGGATTGAGTTTTTGTTCCTTATTCTGACGAAAGGAACGAAAACGGTTAGAAGCCTTAGATTTACCCTTAGGTTTCTTATCCTGAGGCAAAAAAACTCCTTTTCCCCGAGTGATAGTTGAAATAATAGAATCCAACTGAGAACCAAATAAATTATTACCTTGGAAAGAAAGAGATAGTAATCTAGATTTAGATGTCATATCAGCATTCCAAGATTTAAGCCACAAAGCTCTTCTAGCTAATACAGCTAAAGACATGGATCTAACATCAATTTTGATAATATAAAAAAATGGCATCACAAATAAAATGATTAGCATGTTGCAGTAAGCGAACAACACTAGATATGTCAGAATTCAATTCATGTTGCGCTAAATGTTCCAACCAGAAAGTTGATGCAGCCGCAACATCAGCCAAAGAAATAGCAGGTCTAAGAAGATGACCTGAATATAAATAGGCCTTCCTTAGATAAGATTCAAGCTTCCTATCTAAAGGATCCTTAAAGGGCCATTATACACTCAAAAAAATATAGGCTATTTAAATTAAGCACGATAAGAAGATAAAGTTTGTAATTGACAAGTATTAGCAATTTTGCTGCTAACTCTCCTAAAAATTATTATAAAGTTTGTAATCCTCTCAGTGAATGAGAATACGAACGTAATCTCCTTTAGCTTTAGAGCAAGGCTTTTTCTACACTCCCTATCTAGTGTCCTTTACAGCCAGCCCCCATGCAGATTTTTTCCCAAAACTCTATAGATTTTGCTGGTAAAGGATACAATCTCTTAAACCTTGAAGAAGGAATAAAAGAAGTACCTGGCTTATTCCATTCCCTAGAAATCATATCAGAAATAGCCTCAGGAATGGTAAAAACCCCTGGAGAAACCACAGGAAGTTTAAAAACAGCATTTAAACGTTTATTAGACTGAACGTCAATAGGACTGGTTACCTCAATATCCAAAGTAATTAACACTTCTTTTAATAAAGAACGCATATACTCTATTTTAAATAAATAAGTAGATTTGTCAGTGTCAATGTCTGAGGAAGGATCTTCTGAATCAGATAGATCCTCATCAGAAGAGGATAAATTATTATGTTGTTGGTCATTTGAAATTTCATCAGCTAAATGAGAAGTTTTAAAAGACCTTTTACGTTTATTAGAAGGTGGAAATGCAGACAAAGCCTTAATAATAGAATCAGAAACAAATTCCTTAAAATTTACAGGTATATCATGCACATTAGAAGTTGAAGGAACTGCAACTGGCAAAGTACTATAACTGATGGAAAAACTATCTGCATGTAAAAGTTTATCATGACAACTATTACAAATAACATTCGGTGGAATAATTTCTACAATTTTACAACAAATGCACTTAGCTTTGGTAGAACCGATGTTAGGCAGCAATGTTCCAGCAGAAACTTCAGAGACAGGATCGGATTGGGACATCTTGCTCAATGTAAAAGAAAAAACAACATATAAAGCAAAATGATCTATTTCCTTAAATGACAGTTTCAGGAATGGGAAAAAATGCAATAGCATAGGCCTCTGATAGCAAAAAGCAAGAGGCAAACATACAAGGGGTATTGAAATAATGAAAAATAACCGGAAATGACACACTTGCGTCACTAATGACGCCGCCGTGTGAAAGGTCTAGGCGTCTCATATGACGCCGGAAATGACGAAGTTGCGTCATAAACGCATTTTTTCACGCCAGAAAATTTCTCGCGCCAAGAATGACGCAATAAAGTTCAGCATTTGACGCACCCGCGGGCATAATACCCGCAATTGTAAGAAGTAGTCAATTGAAAAAAGACTAAACCCCAGATAAGAAATAAATTTCTTAAAAATGTTTACATTCCTCAAATATGAAACTGACAGTCTGCAGAAGGAAATACATGAACCTGACTCATGGCAAATATAAGTACAATACATATATTTAGAACTTTATATAAATGCATAAAGTGCCAAACCATAGCTGAGAGTGTCTTAAGTAATGAAAACATAGTTACCAAAAGACACCCATCCACATATAGCAGATAGCCAAACCAGTACTAAAACAGTTATTAGTCGAGGTAATGGTAAATTGAGAGTATATCGTCGATCTGAAAAGGGAGGTAGGAGATGAATCTCTACGACCGATAACAGAGAACCTATGAAATAGACCCCCGTTAGGGAAATCATCGAATTCAATAAGTGATACTCCCTTCACGTCCCTCTGACATTCGCTGTACTCTGAGAGGAATCGGGCTTCAACAATGCCGAGAAGCGCATATCAACGTAGAAATCTTAGCACAAACTTACTTCACCACCTCCATAGGAGGCAAAGTTTGCAAAACTGAATTGTGGGTGTGGTGAGGGGTGTATTTATAGGCATTTTGAGGTTTGGGAAACTTTGCCCCTCCTGGTAGGATTGTATATCCCATATGTCACTAGCTCAATGACTCTTGCCAATTACAAGAAAGAAATAACTCATCTTTCATGCTACGTTATGTGATAGTCTGCTGTGTAAATAACTCCTCTTTTTATGCTACGTTATGTGATTGTCTACTGTGTAAATAACTCCTCTTTCATGCTACGTTATGTGATTGTCTACTGTGTAAATAACTCCTCTTTTTATGCTACGTTATGTGATTGTCTACTGTGTAAATAACTCCTCTTTCATGCTACGTTATGTGATTGTCTACTGTGTAAATAACTCCTCTTTTTATGCTACGTTATGTGATTGTCTACTGTGTAAATAACTCATCATTCATGCTACGTTATGTGATTGTCTACTGTGTAAATAACTCATCTTTCATGCTACGTTATGTGATAGTCTGCTGTGTAAATAACTCATCTTTCATGCTACGTTATGCGATTGTCTACTGTGTAAATAACTACTCTTTCATGCTACGTTATGTAATTGTCTACTGTGTAAATAACTCCTCTTTCATGCTACGTTATGTTATTGTATACTGTGTAAATAACTCCTCTTTCATGCTACATTATGTGATTGTCTGCTGTGTAAATAACTCCTCTTTCATGCTACGTTATGTGATTGTCTACTGTGTAACTAACGCCTCTTTCATGCTACGTTATGTGATTGTCTACTGTGTAAATAACTCCGCTTTCATGCTACGTTATGTGATTGTCTGCTGTGTAAATACCTCCTCTTTTTATGCTACATTATGTGATTGTCTACTGTGTAACTAACTCCTCTTTCATGCTACATTATGTGATTGTCTGCTGTGTAAATAACTCTTTTTTATGCTACGTTATGTGATTGTCTGCTGTGTAAATAACTCTTTTTCATGCTATGTAATGCGATTGTCTGCTACGTTATGTGATTGTCTACTGTGTAAATAACTCCTCTTTTATGCTACGTTATGTATTTGTACGTAAAAACACAACATACATATTGTCTGTATGTAAACACAACATACTTATTTGTACGTAAACACAACATACGTATTTGTACGTAAACACAACACACGTATTTGTAGGTAAACACAACATACGTACATTTGTCTGTACATAAACACAGCATGCGTATTGTCTGTACGTAAACACAACACACATATTTGTCTGTACATAAATACTACATGCATATTGTCTATAAGTAAACACAACATGCGTATTGTCTGTACGTAAACACAACATGCGTATTGTCTGTACGTAAACACAACATGCGTATTGTCTGTACGTAAACACAACACACGTATTTGTACGTAAAAACACAACATACATATTGTCTGTATGTAAACACAACATACTTATTTGTAAGTAAACACAACATACGTATTTGTACATAAACACAACACACGTATTTGTAGGTAAACACAACATACGTACATTTGTCTGTGCATAAACACAGCATGCGAATTGTCTGTACGTAAACACAACACACATATTTGTCTGTACGTAAATACAACATGCATATTGTATGTACGTAAACACAACATGCGTATTTTCTGTACGTAAACACAACATGCGTATTGTCTGTACGTAAACACAACATACGTATTGTCTGTACGTAAACACAACATGCATATTGTCTGTATGTAAACACAACATGCGTATTTGTCTGTATGTAAACACAACATACGTATTGTCTGTAGGTAAACACAACATACTTATTGTCTGTACGTAAACACAACATACGTATTGTCTGTAGGTAAACACAACATAAATATTGTCTGTAGGTAAACACAACATACATATTGTCTGTACGTAAACACAACATGCGTATTGTCTGTACGTAAACACAACATGCGTATTGTCTGTAGGTAAACACAACATGCGTATTTGTCTGTACGTAAACACAACATACGTATTGTCTGTAGGTAAACACAACATACGTATTGTCTGTACGTAAACACAACATACATATTGTCTGTAGGTAAACACAACATACGTACATTTGTCTGTGCATAAACACAGCATGCGAATTGTCTGTACGTAAACACAACACACATATTTGTCTGTACGTAAATACAACATGCATATTGTATGTACGTAAACACAACATGCGTATTTTCTGTACGTAAACACAACATGCGTATTGTCTGTACGTAAACACAACATACGTATTGTCTGTACGTAAACACAACATGCATATTGTCTGTATGTAAACACAACATGCGTATTTGTCTGTATGTAAACACAACATACGTATTGTCTGTAGGTAAACACAACATACTTATTGTCTGTACGTAAACACAACATACGTATTGTCTGTAGGTAAACACAACATAAATATTGTCTGTAGGTAAACACAACATACATATTGTCTGTACGTAAACACAACATGCGTATTGTCTGTACGTAAACACAACATGCGTATTGTCTGTAGGTAAACACAACATGCGTATTTGTCTGTACGTAAACACAACATACGTATTGTCTGTAGGTAAACACAACATACGTATTGTCTGTACGTAAACACAACATACATATTGTCTGTAGGTAAACACAACATACGTATTGTCTGTAGGT
Organism: Bombina bombina; assembly: GCF_027579735.1. Taxonomy (NCBI): domain Eukaryota; kingdom Metazoa; phylum Chordata; class Amphibia; order Anura; family Bombinatoridae; genus Bombina; species Bombina bombina. The sequence goes on from NC_069509.1 coordinate 200,473,491, forward strand.
AAACACAACATACGTATTGTCTGTAGGTAAACACAACATACATATTGTCTGTACGTAAACACAACATACGTATTGTCTGTACGTAAACACAACATACGTATTGTCTGTACGTAAACACAACAGACGTATTGTCTGTATGTAAACAAAACATACGTATTGTCTGTACGTAAACACAACATACATATTGTCTGTACGTAAACACAACATACATATTGTCTGTAGGTAAACACAACACACGTATTGTCTGTAGGTAAACACAACATACGTATTGTCTGTACGTAAACACAACAGACGTATTGTCTGTAGGTAAACACAACAGACGTATTGTCTGTAAGTAAACACAACATACGTATTGTCTGTAAGTAAACACAACATACGTATTGTCTGTATGTAAACACAACATACGTATTGTCTGTACGTAAACACAACATACGTATTGTCTGTACGTAAACACAACATACGTATTGTCTGTAGGTAAACACATTATACATATTATCTGTAGGTAAACACAACATACATATTGTCTGTAGGTAAACACAACACACGTATTGTCTGTAAGTAAACACAACATACATATTGTCTGTAAGTAAACACAACATACGTATTGTCTGTATGTAAACACAACATACATATTTGTACGTAAACACAACATACGTATTGTCTGTATGTAAACACAACAACAACAAAATTTATGCTTACCTGATAAATTTCTTTCTTTTGCGATGTACAGAGTCTACGGATTCATCCTTACTTGTGGGATATTATCCTTCCTAACAGGAAGTGGCAAAGAGAGCACCACAGCAGAGCTGTCTATATAGCTCCCCCCTTAACTCCACCCCCCAGTCATTCGACCGAAGGCCAAGGAAGAAAAAGGAGAAAATATAAGGTGCAGAGGTGACTGAAGTTTTTTAATAAAAAATACCATCTGTCTTGAATAGACAGGGCGGGCCATGGACTCGGTACATCGCAAAAGAAAGAAATTTATCAGGTAAGCATAAATTTTGTTTTCTTTTGCATGATGTACCGAGTCCACGGATTCATCCTTACTTGTGGGATACCAATACCAAAGCTTTAGGACACTGATGAAGGGAGGGACAAGACAGGAACCTAAACGGAAGGCACCACTGCTTGCAAAACCTTTCTCCCAAAAATAGCCTCCGAAGAAGCAAAAGTATCAAATTTATAAAATTTTGAAAAGGTATGAAGCGAAGACCAAGTCGCAGCCTTACAAATTTGTTCAACAGAAGCATCATTTTTAAAAGCCCATGTGGAAGCTACCGCTCTAGTAGAATAAGCGTAATCCTTTCAGGAGGCTGCTTTCCAGCAGTCTCATAAGCCAAACGGATGATGCTTTTCAGCCTTTTGACCCCTACGCTTTCCAGAATAGACAACAAAGAAGATGTTTGACGAAAATCTTTGGTTGCCTGCAAATAAAATTTCAAAGCACGAACCACGTCCAAGTTGTGCAACAGACGTTCCTTCTTAGAAGAAGGATTAGGACACAGAGAAGGAACAACAATTTTCTGATTGATATTCCTGTTAGTAACGACCTTAGGTAGGAACCCAGGCTTGGTACGCAAACCACCGTATCAGCATGGAAAACAAGATAAAGCGAGTCACATTGCAATGCAGATAGTTCAGAAACTCTTCGAGCAAAACTTTCCAAGATAAAAGCTTAATATCTATGGAATGCATGGGTTCAAACGGAACCCCCTGAAAAACTTTAAGAACTAAATTTAGACTCCATGGCGGAGCAACAGGTTTAAACACAGGCTTAATTCTAGCTAAAGCCTGACAAAAAGCCAGAACGTCTGGAACATCTGCCAGACGCTTGTGCAACAGAATAGACAGAACTTTAAGGGAACTAGCTGACAATCCTTTCTCCAATCCCTCTTGAAGAAAAGACAAAATCCTAGGAATCCTGATTTTACTCCAGGAGTAGCCTTTGGATTCGCACCAAAAAAGATATTTACGCCATATCTTATGATATATTTTCCTAGTGACAGGCTTTCGAGCCTGAATCAAGGTATCAATGACCGACTCAGAGAAACCCCGCTTTGATAGAATCAAGCGTTCAATCTCCAAGCAGTCAGTTGCAGAGAAATTAGATTTGGATGATTAATGGGCCTTGAATCAGAAGGTCCTGTCTCAGTGGCAGAAACCATGGTGGAAGAGATGTCCACCAGGTCTGCATACCAAGTCCTGCGTGGCCACGCAGGCGCTATCAAAATCCCTGATGCTCTCTCCTGTTTGATTCTGGCAATCAGACGTGGAAGGAGAGGGAAAGGTGGAAACACGTAAGCCAGGTTGAACGACCAGGGCACTGCTAGAGCATCTATCAGTGCTGCCTGATGATCCCTTGACCTGGATCCGTAATGAGGAAGTTTGGCGTTCTGACGAGACGCCATCAGATCCAATTTTGGTGTGCCCCATAGCTGAACCAGTTAAGCAAACACCACCGGATGGAGTTCCCACTCCCCCGGATGAAAAGTCTGACGACTTAGAAAATCTGCCTCCCAGTTCTCTACCCCTGGGATATAGATCGCTGACAGATGGCCAGAGTGAGCCTCTGCCCAACGGATTATTCTTGAAACTTCTATAATCGCTAAGGAACTCCTTGTTCCCCCCTGATGATTGATATAAGCCACAGTCGTGATGTTGTCCGACTGAAATCTGGCCGAAGCCAGTTGAGGCCATGCCTGAAGAGCATTGAATATCGCTCTTAATTCCAGAATATTTAATCGGCAGGAGAGCCTCCTCCCGAGTCCACAAACCCTGTGCTTTCAGGGAATTCCAGACTGCACCCCAGCCCAGAAGGCTGGCGTCTGTCGTCACTATAACCCAATCTGGCCTGCGGAAACATATTCCCTGGGACAGATGATCCTGTGACAACCACCAAAAAAGAGAGTCTCTGGTCTCTTGATACAGATTTATCTGAGGAGATAAATCCGCATAATCCCCATTCCACTGACTGAGCATGCATAGTTGCAGTGGTCTGAGATGCAAGCGAGCAAACGGAACTATGTCCATTGCCGCTACCATTAGACCGATTACCTCCATACACTGACCCACTGACGGCCGAGGAATGGAATGAAGAGCTCGGCAGGTGGACAAAATCTTTGATTTCCTGACCTCCGGCCGAAATATTTTCATGTCCACCGAGTCTATCAGAGTCCCTAGAAATGAAACTCTTGTGAGGGGGGAAAGAGAACTTATTTTTACGTTCACCTTCCACCCGTAAGATATTAGAAAGGCCAACACTAAGTCTGTGTGAGACTTGGCTAGTTTGAAAGTCGACGCTTGAATAAGATAAGATAAGGAGCCACTGCTATGCCCCGCGGCCTTAGAACTGCCAGAAGGGACCCTAGCACCTTTGTGAAGAATAGTGGCGCCGTGGCCAACACGAAGGGAAGAGCCACAAACTGATAATGCTTGTCCAGAAAGGCAAACCTGAGAAATTGGTGATGATCTTTGTGGATAGGAATGTGTAGATATGCATCCCTTAAGTCCACGGTGGTCATATATTGACCCTCCTGGATCATTGGTAAAATAGTCCGAATGGTCTCCATCTTGAAAGATGGGACTCTTAGGAATTGGTTTAGGATCTTGAGATATAGAATTGGTCTGAAAGTTCCCTCTTTTTTGGGAACCACAAACAGATTGGAGTAGAACCCCTGCCCCTGTTCTGCTTTCGGGACTGGGCAAATCACTCCCATAGTAAAAAGGTCTTCTACACAGCGTAAGAACGCCTCTCTTTTTGTCGGGTTTACAGACAATTGAGAAAGATGGAACCTCCCCCTTGGAGGAGAATCCTTGAAATCTAGAAGATATCCCTGGGTTACGATTTCTACTGCCCAGGAATCCTGAACATCTCTTGCCCAGGCCTGAGCAAAGAGAGAAAGCCTGCCCCCTACTAGATCCGGTCCCAGATCTGGGGCTACCCCTTCATGCTGTCTTAGTGGCAGCAGCAGGCTTTTTGGCCTGTTTACCCTTGTTCCAAGCCTGATTAGGTCTCCAGGTTGGCTTGGATGGAGCAAAGTTCCCACTCTTGAAGTTTCGAAAGGAATGAAAATTATTTTGTTTGGTCCTTGTCTTATTTGACTTATCCTGAGGGAGGGCATCACCCTTCCCCCCAGTGATGTCTGAAATTATCTCTTTCAGTGCAGGCCCAAATAGGGTCTTACCTTTGAAAGGGATGGTCAAAAGCTTAGATTTAGATGACACATCAGCCGACCAGGACTTAAGCCATAACGCTCTACGCGCTAAAATAACAAAACCTGAATTCTTTGACGCTAACTTAGCAAGATAAAAAGCAGCGTCTGTAATAAAAGAATTAGCTAGCTTAAGAGCCTTAATTCTATCCAGAATATCATCTAGTGGGGTCTCCATCTGAAGAGCCTCTTCTAGAGCCTCAAACCAAAAGGCAGCTGCAGTGGTTACAGGAACAATGCACGCTATAGGTTGAAGAAGAAAACCCTGATGAACAAAAATTTTCTTTAGGAGACCCTCTAATTTTTTATCCATAGGATCAATGAAAGCACAACTGTCTTCAATAGGTATAGTTGTACGCTTAGCCAGGGTAGAAATAGCTCCCTCCACCTTAGGGACCGTCTGCCATGAGTCCTTTATGGTGTCAGATATGGGAAAATTTTTCTTAAAAACAGGAGGGGGAGCGAACGGAATACCTGGTCTATCCCACTCCTTAATAACAATGTCCGAAATCCTCTTAGGGACCGGAAAAACATCAGTGTAAACAGAAACCTCTAAATATTTGTCCATTTTACACAATTTCTCTGGAACTACAATAGGGTCACAATCATCCAGAGTCGCTAAAACCTCCCAATAAGCTTAAATTTAAATGCTGTCATATCTGAATCTGTCTGAGGGAACATTCTTCCTGAATCAGAAATCTCTCCCTCAGATAGCAAATCCCTCATCCGTACCTCAGAACATTGTGAAGTAATGTCGGATACGGTTACTAAAGCGTCAGAAGGCTCAGCATTTGTTCTTAACCCAGAGCTACTGCACTTCCCTTGCGACCCTGGCAGTTTAGATAAAATCTCTGTGAGGGTAGTATTCATAACTGAAGCCATATCTTGCAAGGTGAAAGAATTAGACACACTAGAAGTACTTGGCGTCACATGTGCGGGCGTTACTGGTTGTGACACTTGGGGAGAACTAGATGGCAGAACCTGATTTCCTTCTGTCTGAGAATCATCCAATGCCAAACTTTTATAAGTCAAAATATGCTGTTTGCAATTTATAGACATATCAGTACAAGTGGGACACATTCTAAGAGGGGGTTCCACAATGGCTTCTAAACAAATTGAGCAATGAGTTTCCTCAGTGTCAGACATGTTTAATAGGCTAGTAATGAGGCAAGCAAGCTTGGAAAAACACTTTATTTAATGAAAAAAACACAATGTGCAAAAACGGTACTGTGCCTTTAAGAGAAAAAAAGGCATACACAAACTGCAAAACTGGTTAAAATTGCGTAACATTTTCCGAAATTTAAACAGTGTACCCCCTAAGCTGTAGAAGGATTGCACCACAAGTAAATAAGCAATAAACCCTCAAATGACAAAACCGGATTAATAAATGTCTAAAACCGGTAAAAACCCCTGCTAGCACCTTGCCACAGCTCTGCTGTGGAGCCTACCTGCCCTTACGGGATGAAAATATGAGGATAAAGCTTCGATTAGGCCCCAGGAGAGTATCAGGACCTCTAGAGAAGTTGCTTGCTGCATAAACTAAATGCGCAACTGAGGCGCGAAAATAGGCCCCGCCCACCTCTACTCGATGTTGCTGGGGCCTATACAAAATTCATCAAACCATGTTTGTAAGCCATGTGGGTTATAAAAACCCTTAAATAAGCCAAAGCACCCTCAAACAAATGTCCCATCAGAATAAAAACGTTACTCCCAGAAACACACAAACGTTTGCTCAATATCTCATATACAAACTGAGTGCCCAAAAAATTAGCCCTTTATGCAAGCTAGTAATGCCTCTTATAACACTAGGATTACTGCTTACCCTTCCCCTAAAGGGGATACTGTCAGCCTTTCTGTAGTTAACACAGTCTCTGCAGAAAAAATGACTGAACATACCTCATTGCTGTATAGCAAGAAACCGTTCCTCACACTGAAGTTTTCCTGTACTCCTCAGCTTCTGTGGGAACAGCAGTGGACCTTAGTTACAAATGCTAAGATCATCATCCTCCAGGCAGAAATCTTCATCAATGTCCTGCCTGAGAGTAAATAGTACAACACCGGTACCATTTAAAAATAACTCTTGATTGAAGAAAAAATAAAACTAACAGTTTAACACCTCTTTCACTTTACCCTTCCTGCTTAGAGCTGGCAAATAGTGATGTCCAGTTCATGAACGAATCGTTCATTTGAACTGGTTCTTTTCAGTGAACTGTATGAATCAGTTCACCAGACTGAAATGATTAGTTTGCAAACAGTTCACTTCCTGAGTCTGCAGCAGCACTGGTAATATGATCCTAGAGTGAGTTCTGCTTCTAACTCCTCCTTTGCAATGAATCACACAGCAGAATCTCACTCTAGGATCATATTACCAGTGTTGTTGAATCAGTGTACTGTTAGCTAACTCGTTTGCAATGAATCAGTCTGTTAACAGTTCACTGATTCAAAAGAAGTGAACTGTTTGCAAACGACTCAGTGTACTGTTAACTATAGCAACTTCAATGAATCATTTAGATAACAGTACACTGATTCAAATATCAGGTCACACTCACAGCAGTTCTCAACAGACCCCTGCATTTACCCCCTAACTGCAACTTACATTAACCCATTCAGCATCCCATGTTTGTTTATATATATATATATAAACAAACAAATATATATATATATATATATATATATATATATATATATATATATATATATAAAAACAAACATGGGATGCTGAATGGGTTAATGTAAGTTGCAGTTAGGGGGTAAATGCAGGGGTCTGTTGAGAACTGTTGTGAGTGTGACCTGATATTTGAATCAGTGAACTGTTATCTAAATGATTCATTGGAGTTACTATAGTTAACAGTACACTGAGTCGTTTACAAACAGCACTGTAGGAAACGGATCTGCAAATCTGCGGCTCTACAGTTCACCTACTGAACATGAGGTAGAGCCTCTACCTCATGTTCAGTAGGTGAACTGGTGAATCGGTTCATGAACCGGTTCAGTTAATCGAACTGTCCGAAATGAACCGATTCACCCAGAAGAACCGAACTTCACATCACTACTGGCAAAGAGAATGACTGGGGGGTGGAGTTAAGGCGGGAACTATATAGACAGCTCTGCTGTGGTGCTCTCTTTGCCACTTCCTGTTAGGAAGGATAATATCCCACAAGTAAGGATGAATCCGTAGACTCTGTACATCATGCAAAAGAAATACTTATTTCTACGTAAACACAACACACATATTTCTACGTAAACACAACACATGTATTTGTCTGTACGTAAACACAACAGACGTATTGTCTGTACGTAAACACAACATACGTATTGTCTGTATGTAAACACAACATACGTATTGTCTGTATGTAAACACAACATACGTATTGTCTGTACGTAAACAAAACACACGTATTGTCTGTACGTAAACAAAATACACGCATTTGTCAGTACGTAAACACAACATATGTATTGTCTGTATGTAAACACAACACACGTATTGTCTGTACGTAAACACAACATACGTATTGTCTGTAAGTAAACACAACATACGTATTGTCTGTAGGTAAACACAACATACTTATTGTCTGTAGGTAAACACAACATACGTATTGTCTGTAGGTAAACACAACATACGTATTGTCTGTAGGTAAACACAGCATAAGTATTGTCTGTAAGTAAACACAACATACGTATTGTCTGTACGTAAACACAACATACGTATTGTCTGTAGGTAAACACAACATACATATTGTCTGTACGTAAACACAACATACATATTGTCTGTATGTAAACACAACAGACGTATTGTCTGTAGGTAAACACAACAGACGTATTGTCTGTACGTAAATACAACATACTTATTGTCTGTAGGTAAACACAACATACGTATTGTCTGTACGTAAATACAACATACTTATTGTCTGTAGGTAAACACAACATACTTATTGTCTGTACGTAAATACAACATACTTATTGTCTGTACGTAAACACAACATACGTATTGTCTGTACGTAAATACAACATACTTATTGTCTGTAGGTAAACACAACATACTTATTGTCTGTAGGTAAACACAACATACGTATTGTCTGTAGGTAAACACAGCATAAGTATTGTCTGTAAGTAAACACGACACACGTATTGTCTGTACATAAACACGACACACGCATTGTCTGTACGTAAACAGAACATACGTATTGTCTGTATGTGAATACAACACATGTATTGGTACGTAAACACGTGCATGCTCTAGATCAGTAGTGGTCACGTGTTTGTACTATGTAAATCACCAGGGCACACGTGCATGCTCTAGATCACTAGTGGTCACGTGTTTCTACTATGTAAATCACCAGGGCACACGTGCATGCTCTAGATCACTAGTGGTCACGTGTTAGTACTATGTAAATCACCAGGGCATACATGCATGCTCTAGATCACTAGTGGTCACATGTTTGTACTATGTAAATCACCAGGGTACACGTGCATGCTCTAGATCCCTAGTGGTCATGTGCCACTAGTATGTAAATTACCAGGGCACACGTGATTGCTCTAGATCACTAGTGGTAATGTGCTACTACTCTGTAAATCACCAGGGCACACATGCATGCTCTAGATCACTAGTGGTCATGTGTTTGTACTATGTATATCATCAGGGTACACATGCATGCTCTAGATCACTAGTGGTCACGTGCCACTAGTATGTAAATCACCAGGGCACACGTGCATGCTCTAGATCACTAGTGGTCACGTGTTTGTACTATGTAAATCAACAGGGCACACGTGCATGCTCTAGATCACTAGTGATCATGTGTTTGTACTATGTAAATCATAAGAGCACACGTGCATGCTCTACATCACTAGTGGTCACGTGTTTGTACTATGTAAATCACCAGGGCACACGTGCATGCTCTAGATCACAAGTGGTCACATGTTCCTTCTCTGTAATTCACCAGGGCACACGTGCATGCTCTAGATCACTAGTGGTCACGTGTTTGTATTATGTAAATGACCAGGGCACACGTGCATGCTCTAGATCACTAGTGGTCACATGTTCCTTCTCTGTAATTCCCCAGGGCACACGCGCATGCTCTAGATCACTAGTGGTTACATGTTTGTACTAAGTAAATCACCAGGGCACACGTGCATGCGCTAGATCCCTAGTGGTCACATGTTCCTTCTCTGTAATTCACCAGGGCACACGTGCATGCTCTAGATCACTAGTGGTCACGTGTTAGTACTATATAAATCACCAGGGCACATGTGCATGCTCTAGATCACTAGTGGTCACGTGTTTGTACTATGTAAATCACCAGGGTACACGTGCATGCTCTAGATCACTAGTGATCATGTGTTTGTACTATGTAAATCATAAGGGCACACGTGCATGCTCTAGATCACTAGTGGTCACATATTTGTACTATGTAAATCACCAGGGTACACGTGCATGCTCTAGATCACTAGTGATCATGTGTTTGTACTATGTAAATCATAAGGGCACACGTGCATGCTCTAGATCACTAGTGGTCACGTGTTTGTACTATGTAAATCACCAGGGCACACGTGCAAGCTCTAGATCACTAGTGGTCACATGTTTCTTCTATGTAAATCACCAGGGAACACATGATTGCTCTATATCACTAGTGATCACATGTTTGAACTAGGTAAATCACCAGGGCACACGTGCATACTCTAGATCACTAGTGGTCACATGTTTGTACTATGCAAATCACCAGGACACACGTGCATGCTCTAGATCACTAGTGGTCACATTTTTGTACTATGTAAATCACCAGGGCACACGTGCATGCTCTAGAATACTAGTGGTCACGTGTTTGTACTATGTAAATCACCAGGGCACATGTGCATGCTCTAGATTACTAGTGGTCATGTGTTTGTACTATGTAAATCACCAGGGTACACATGCATGCTCTAGATCACTAGTGGTCATGTGTTTGTACTATGTAAATCACCAGGGCACATGTGCATGCTCTAGCACACTAGTGGTCATGTGTTTATACTATGTAAATCATAAGGGCACACGTGCATGCTCTAGATAACTAGTGGTCACATGTTTGTACTATGTAAGTCCCCAGGGTACACGTGCATGCTCTAGATCACTAGTGGTCACGTGTTTGTACTATGTAAATCACCACAGCACACGTTATTGCTCTAGATCACCATTACTGGTCTCATGTTTGTACTATATGTAAATCACCAGGGCACACGTGATTGCTCTAGATCACTAGTGGTCACGTGTTTGTATTATGTAAATAACCAAGGCACACGTGATTGCTCTAGATCACTAGTGGTCATGTGTTTGTACTATGTAAATCACCAGGGCACACGTGATTGCTCTAGAATTAGATCACTAGTGGTCATGTGTTTGTACTATGTAAATCATCAGGGCACACGTGATTGCTCTAGATCCTTAGTGGTCTTGTGTTTACTATGTAAATCACCAGGGCACACGTGATTGCTCTAGATCACTAGTGGTCATGTGTTTGTACTATGTAAATCACCAGGGCACACGTGATTGCTCTAGATCACTAGTGGTCATATGTTTGTAGTATGTAAATCACCAGGGCACACATGATTGCTCTAGATCACTAGTGGTCTTGTGTTTACTATGTAAATCACCAGGGCACACGTGATTGCTCTATATCACTAGTGGTCATGTGTTTGTACTATGTAAATCACCAGGGCACACGTGATTGCTCTAGATCACTAGTGGTCATGTGTTTGTAGTATGTAAATCACCAGGGCACACATGATTGCTCTAGATTACTAGTGGTCATGTGTTTGTAGTATGTAAATCACTAGGGCACACATGATTGCTCTAGATCACTAGTGGTCATGTGTTTGTACTATGTAAATCACCAGGGCACATGTGATTGCTCTAGATCCTTAGTGGTCACGTGTTTGTACTATGTAAATCACCAGGGCACACGTGCATGCTCTAGCACACTAGTGGTCACATGTTTGTACTATGTAAATCACCAGGGCACACGTGCATGCTCTAGATCACTAGTGGTCCTGTGTTTGTACTATGTAAATCACCAGGGCACATGTGATTGCTCTAGATCAGTAGTAGTCACGTGTTTGTACAATGTAAATCACCATGGCACAGGTGCATGCTCTAGATCACTAGTGGTCATGTGTTTGTACTATGTAAATCACCAGTGCACACGTGCATGCTCTAGATAACTAATGGATACATGCCACTAGTATGTAAATCACCAGGGCACATGTGCATGATCTAGATCACTAGTGGTCACGTGTTTGTACTATGTAAATCACCAGGGCACACGTGCATGCTCTAGCACACTAGTGGTCATGTGTTTATACTATGTAAATCATAAGGGCACACGTGCATGCTCTAGATCACTAGTGGTCACGTTTGTACTATGTAAATCACCAGGGTACACGTGCATGCTCTAGATCACTAGTGGTCACGTGTTTGTACTATGTAAATCACCACAGCACACGTTATTGCTCTAGATCACCATTACTGGTCTCATGTTTGTACTATGTAAATCACCAGGGCGCGCACGTGATTGCTCTAGATCACTAGTGGTCATGTGTTTGTACTATGTAAATCACCAGGGCACACGTGATTGCTCTAGATCCTTAGTGGTCACGTGTTTACTATGTAAATCACCAGGGCACACGTGATTGCTCTAGATCACTAGTGGTCATGTGTTTGTACTATGTAAATCACCAGGGCACACGTGATTGCTCTAGATCACTAGTGGTGATGTGTTTGTAGTATGTAAATCACCAGGGCACACATGATTGCTCTAGATCACTAGTGGTCACGTGTTTGTACTATGTAAATCACCAGGGCACACGTGATTGCTCTAGATCACTAGTGGTCACCTGTTTGTATTATGTAAATCAACGGGGTCACGTGCATGCTTCAGATCAGCAGATTGTAGTCACACAAACATTTATCACTTAAGAAACTCAATCTCAGTGTGTAGGAAGAGAGCGTTGAAAGTGTTTTCTTAGTGTAGCGTTTTATTTATTTCTGCCATTCTAGTTTATAATAAATCTGGGGTTTTCTTTGTGATTTTCATATAACTTTACCCTACACAACCCCATCAGATACTTTTAATATGAACCCACAGCAATTAACACGTTTTCCATTAGTTTTCATGTGAGTTATTGACTTTAAGGTCCTTAACCCTTTCATCTGTTACAGACAACATACCGGCTTTTTTGGGGCCATCAGTTTCCTGCATAATAATTTCACATGTAATAAACGGTCATTTCCATTTTGTATCAATACTGATTTACAAAACAGAAGTGGTCAGCACTGGATAAAGAGGGGGGGATATCACTAACTTGTGGCTGCACCTTGATGTGCAAAAACAGAAACGAGCGCTCGCCCGTGTGAGCTAACAAGGAAACAGAGATATTTTAGCACAAAACAGTATACAGAGCTGGGTGCACTGGTACAACACGGTGCGGATGACAGTACTGGGTTTTGTTATAATTATATATTAGTGACGTCTCATGCTGGGCACTAATTAGCAGCCTTTTCAGCTATTAACAAGATATTGTGTCTGTAATATAAACAGAACTATTCTTATGTCTTTTCTTTGTGTGTGTAATCTGATGGCTTCCTGAAGATTCTGTCCACCTACAGAAATGACACACTACATACAAAATGGTTCAGGTGCCACTTCCTGAAGATCTAGCATATGCTTCGCCTGTAGGAATCATCAGGCACGTCAGCCAGTCATGGCCGCTGTGAATAGGACAACAGTGACTCATTTTATTCTGCTGGGCTTCACTGAAGTTCCAGAATTACAAGTGTTTTTGTTTCTCATCTTCCTCCTGGTATATACAGTCACAGTTGTGGGGAACATTGGTATAATATTTATAATTAATTATGATCTGCATCTCCGAAGCCCCATGTATTTTTTCCTAGGACATTTGTCATTTATAGACCTGTGCTACTCATCAGGAATAACCCCTAAAATGCTGATGAGTTTTGTGACTGTGCTTAATGCCATCTCTTTCTGTGGCTGTGTAATACAGCTGTTTTCTTTTGCTCTCTTTGGTACAACAGAATGTGTCCTACTCACGGTTATGGCCTACGACCGTTATGTGGCAGTGTGTGACCCACTAATGTATAGCACTATCATGACAAAGCAGTTGTGCTACAAGTTGGTTATACTATCGTACATATTGAGCATCTTCAACTCCAGTCTAAACACCATTTGCACATTTGCAATATCCTCTTTTTGTGGCCCAACCACAATACATCATTTCTACTGTGATTTCCTACCACTGCTGAAGCTCTCCTGCTCCGATACCTTGGTAGTGAAGCTGGTCCTCTTTACATCTGCAGACTTTTTGACCATGAGCGCTCTTGGTATCATTGTAGCCTCATATGCTTCCATTATATGTAACATACTAAGGATCCATTCAACTGATGGAAGAAGAAAAGCTTTCTCTACATGCACATCTCATTTTTCTTGTGTCTTAATGTTTTATGGGACAATTCTCTTCATGTATCTCAGACCTTCCACCAGCAACATGTTGGATCAAGACCGGGTGGCTTCTATTCTTTACACAGTAATAATTCCAATGCTAAACCCTCTAATTTATACCCTGAGAAACAAGGAGGTAAAACAAGCCCTTCAAAAGCACAAATCACACAGAGTGTGTTCTTAACCTCTCAAAAAAACCATGTGGCTGAACAACTGATAAAGACTCACACAGACAAAATAAATTGGGGCAATCCGATTGTTGATGGACCATTTAATTTTATTTTTGCACACACACACAATGATGTTTACAGGATGACTTTTAACATTTTTTCCTCTGCAACTCAAGGACTTCAGCAAGGTCTGTAGGAAGAAAATGTTTCCAAATATAAAACTTAATAGTCCCAGAAATTGAAAGGGAATAACTAAAGAAAACAAATAAAGATATGTTTCAGTGCTTGGGGAATTCCTTAAGTATTAGATCTTGTTAAACAAATAAAAGTCTACTCAAGATGATTTTTAAAATAAAAGTAATCAGATTTTTTTTTGTAAATTGGTTCTAAATATTCTTGACTAAATACTCAACTGCGCTTTAAGACCAGAATGATTTGAACATAACTTATGCCAACCGCTTGAAATACTGCAAGACATGAAGTTCCCAGATTTTCTATTGCAGTTTAAAACAGTTATGTGTTCTAAAACTACAAAATACAATTAAAAGGGACAGTCTACTCCAAAAATGTTATTGCTTAAAAAGAAAGATAATCCCTTTATTACCCATTCCCCAGTTTTGCATAAACCAAAACGGTTATATTAATATACTTTTAACCTCTGTGATTACCTTGTATCTAAGCCTCTGCAGACTGCTCCTTATCTCAGTGATATTAATATACTTTTAACCTCTGTGATTACCTTGTATCTAAGCCTCTGCAGACTGCTCCTTATCTCAGTGATATTAATATACTTTTTACCTCTGTGATTACCTTGTATCTAACCCTCTGCAGACTGCTCCTTATCTCAGTTATATTAATATACTTTTAACCTCTGTGATTACCTTGTATCTAAGCCTCTGCAGACTGCTCCTTATCTCAGTTATATTAATATACTTTTAACCTCTGTGATTACCTTGTATCTAAGCCTCTGCAGACTGCCCCTTATCTCAGTTATGTTAATATACTTTTAACCTCTGTCATTACCTTGTATCTAAGATTCTGCAGACTGCCCCTTATCTCAGTTATATTAATATACTTTTTACCTCTGTGATTACCTTGTATCTACGCCTCTGCAGACTGCCCCTTATCTCAGTTATATTAATACACTTTTTACCTCTGTGATTACCTTGCATCTAAGCCTCTGCAGACTGCCCCTTATCTCAGTTACATTAATATACTTTTAACCACTGTGATTACCTTGTATCTAAGCCTCTGCAGACTGGCCCTTATCTCAGTTATATTAATATACTTTTTACCTCTGTGATTACCTTGTATCTAAGCCTCTGCAGACTGCTCCTTATCTCAGTTACATTAATATAATTTTAACCTCTGTGATTACCCTGTATCTAAGCCTCTGCAGACTGTTCCTTATCTCAGTTATATTTATATACTTTTTACCTCTGTGATTACCTTGTATCTAAACCTCTGCAGACTGCTCCTTATCTCAGTTATATTAATATACTTTTTACCTCTGTGATTACCTTGTATCTAAGCCTCTGCAGACTGCTCCTTATCTCAGTTACATTAATATACTTTTAACCTCTGTGATTACCATGTATCTGTCAGGGTTTGCTGAAACAAAATTCCCTTATGTTTTGATAATAGATAAAAATTAAGGACCACAACTGCTGGGAGACTGAATGAAGGCAATAGTTTGTTTTGCATTTGTGATAAGTTTGGATAACATATAAATATACCTTGCCAACAATGAAAAACTGGCAATCACTATGCAATGTTTAATATACAGGTAGGGATTACACATACACCCTATGGCTGCCACATGTATCAGGGTTGACACTGTGATGGAAAAAATAATAGCAGCAGGGGAAATTGTTAATCTGTCCTGAGGTACAGGGGTTCACAACTGAGTGTATAGTAGCAGTAATATAAACCAATACATACTCAGAGGAACACTGTGGTAACATAAGTATAGAGGTGAACGTAATAAAACTCTCATAAGCTGATTAAGTAGAAATAAAGTCACAGTGCAGCAAAAAGTAGGCAGAGAGATAGATTGATGTAACGAACTAGTAATTTACTCACAAACTCCTTAGACTCTGTATACTGAATGGAAGGCAGGAGGCAAAAGGAAAATCCGGAGAGCTAGCAGGCTTCAGGCCTCCGGCGAGATGCAGAGTGAGTCGCAGCCGGCGATGACGTCACCGCGTTCCAGTGTAGAGCAGAGGAGGAAGCAGGTATGGAGAGCGGAAGGCTTAGAGAGATATGCAGGGGACAGAGCAACAAAATGGTATGACCTATACAAAGTAATAACGATTGAGCAGAGATTACAGATTAAGGTGCAACCGGTTATCAAGTAGAGTAAAAGGATATTAAATCCAGACGCTGACAGCTTAAAACAGGGCCAAGTAGAAATCCGTGTAGGTAGTTTCCAGGCAAAGGCTCACAGAATTGAACAACTTCAGAACTGCAATACTAAGCAATGAGCTTAGCAAGGAGGAGCCTTAAATAGGCAGAGGGAAAGGTTATTGCTGACGTTAAAGGGACATTGAACTGTGAGCTAGATTCCTGACAGAATCCCCCCTTCAAGGAGCCACTCCGAGGCTCAAGGTTTAGGACGATCCGGATGGCGCTGGTGGAAAGAAGAGAGTAAACGCGGGGCTGAAATGTTGCTAGCAGGCTCCCAGGAATCTTCATCAGGAGAATACCCCTTCCAACGAATGAGATATTCCAAATGACCTCGGCGCAACCGGGAATCCAAAATGGAATGCACCTCATATTCCAAAGCAGGATCGATGGAGACCGGGGGAGTAGCAGCAAGGGATCCAGAGTCCCTGAGAACCCGATAGGGTTTAAGGAGGGAGACGTGGAAGGTAGGATGAATTCTGAAGGTGTCAGGCAGTTTGAGACGTACAGTGTTGGCATTGATAACTGCTGAAACAGGATAAGGACCAATAAACAAGGGAGACATCTTCCTGGAGGGGGTGTTCAGATGTAAGTGTTTGGTAGAGAGCCAAACAAGATCACCTTCCTTATAGGTAGGAGGAGGACGTCTATGTCTATCATAATACTTCTTATATACTTCCTTTGCGCTGTTTATTGCAGATTCAATGGCTTGGAAGTTAGATGAGATGTTGTTTGATAGTTCTGATATCGTGGACGAAAAGGTGTCAGATGGTTCAAACAAGTGGAAAACTGGATGGAAACCATAATTTGCAAAGAACGGGGAGATACCAGTGGCGGAATGAATAGTATTGTTATAACAGAATTCTGCATAAGGAAGAAAGTCTGACCAAGAATTCTGATTAGCAGAGCAGAAAAGTCTTAGAAATTGTTCCAGCCACTGGTTACATCTCTCAGTCTGGCCATTACATTGAGGGTGGTAAGCAGTTGTCAGTTTCCTTTCTACAGAGAAAGTTTTGCAAAATTGGGACCAAAGTTTACTAGAGAATTGTGTCCCTCTGTCACTGAGTATGGAAATGGGTAGACCATGTAGTTTAATGACATGATTAATGAGTAACTGTACGGTCTCCAATGCAGTAGGGAGTTTTGGGTAGGCAATGAAGTGACACATCTTCGTAAAAAGGTCGACAACAACTAAGATGGTATTATTCTTGGATGAGAGAGGTAGATCAACTATGAAGTCTAGGGCGATTTCTGACCAGGGCTTCTTTGGTGTTGGTAAGGGTAGCAAAAGGCCGTAAGGTGGTTGTTTGCCCTTTTTGGAAATAGTGCAGGTAGGACAAGAGGAAACATAGTTCTTAACATCAGATGTAATGGTTGGCCACCAATGGTTCCGTTTCGCTAACTCTTGGGTCTTACGGAGACCTGGATGGCCGGCGAAAAGAGAGTCATGAACAGATCGAAGAAAAGGAGATCTGAGCGTAGGTGGGACATATAATTTTGTGTCACGAGAGAATAGTCCCTGTGCATTTACTTGTAAGAGTTCTGTGGGTTTTGTTAGATCCTTCATTTGTTCTCTTTTTTAAACAGCAGTGGAATCTGTTACAAAAGATATGAAATTATCATCTGGTAACAGAGAACTAACTGTCGGTGGACAAGAAGAATGACTACTAAGTCTTGAAAGAGCATCCGCCTTTTGGTTCTTACCAGCTGGTCGGTATGTGATCAAAAAATTAAAACGGGAGAAAAAAAGATTCCAGCGAACCTGTCTGGCTGATAAAGTACGAGTGGATTTTAAATACTGGAGGTTTCTATGATCCGTGTATATCAGAGTTGGTATTGTAGTGCCCTCGAGGAGGTGACGCCAATGCTCCAAAGAGAGTTTGATGGCTAACAATTCTTTGTCACCGATAGGGTAATTTTGTTCTGCTGAATTTAAAGTCCTCGAGTAAAATGCCACAGGATGAAGTGGTTTTGTCAAACTCTCTCTTTGTGACAGGACTGCACCAATTGCATGATTGGATGCATCAACCTCCAAAATTAACTGTAACTTGTAGTCTGGGAAACGGAGTATAGGTGCAGAGGTAAACATTTGTTTGAATAAATCAAAAGCATGCTGAGCTTGTTGTGTCCACTTAATGGGAGTATGACCTTTAGTGAGGGAAGTGAGAGGTATAGCTATCTTAGAAAAGTTTTTTATAAATTTGCGGTAAAAATTTGCAAACCCCAAAAATGATTGAACTTGTCTAACATTTTTGGGTGTAGGCCAATTCAAGACTGCTTCAACCTTTTTGTTTTCCATTGAAATACCCGTGGGAGAAATTTCATACCCCAAAAAAGTGATAGACTGTGTGTTAAAGAGACATTTTTCTGCTTTAGCATATAAGTGGTTACCCCTGAGTCTAGATAGTACTTGTCTAACATGAGAGATGTGTTGTTGGTATGTTTTGGAGTATATCAAGATATCGTCAAGATAAATGACAACGAAAATATCGAGTATATCTCTAAAAATGTCATTTATGAGGTGCTGAAACGTCGCGGGGGCATTACATAACCCAAAAGGCATTACGACATATTCGAACAACCCGTAACGGGTTCGAAATGCCGTAAGCCACTCATCGCCAGATTTAATTCGGATGAGGTTATAGGCACCCCTTAAATCCAGTTTGGTGAAAAACTGTGCACCCTCCAACCTCTCTATGAGCTCAGGAATAAGAGGTAATGGGTAACGGTTTTTAATCGTTATCTTGTTTAATTGTCGATAATCGACAATGGGTCTAAGTGAACCGTCTTTATTCTTTACGAAGAAAATCCCTGCACTAGCAGGTGAGGTAGAAGGTCGGATGAAACCTTTTTTCAGATTTTCCTCTAAATAAGACTTTAGGTGTGATAACTCTGGGTTGGAAAGTGGGTATATATGCCCTGTAGGGATTTCTGAACCTGGTATAATCTCTATAGGGCAATCATACTTCCTATGGGGCGGTAAGTTTTCAGATTCTGC
Source organism: Bombina bombina (assembly GCF_027579735.1). Taxonomy (NCBI): domain Eukaryota; kingdom Metazoa; phylum Chordata; class Amphibia; order Anura; family Bombinatoridae; genus Bombina; species Bombina bombina. The sequence goes on from NC_069509.1 coordinate 200,492,758, forward strand.
TTTACTAAAAACATCAGCAAAGTCCTGGTAGACCTCAGGAAGCTTGACAACGGGAGGAAGTTCAGTTGTATGTAAAGCAGTAGCTGGAAAACAAGTAGTAAGACAATACTTTGAATTAAAGGAAAGAGTTAAATTAGACCAATCAATTTTGGGGTTATGTGTATGAAGCCAATTTATCCCTAGTACGATAGGTGAGATAGGGGAAGGGATAATATCAAATGTGATGTACTCCCTATGATGGTCAGTAGAAGAAATAAGTAAGGGAATGGTCTGATACTCTACTGGACCATCTGGAATAGGATTACCATCAATTCCCCGTAATAACACAGGAGACTTTTTTTTTACTATAGGTATTTTATTTGTATGGGTAAACACACTATCAATATATGATGCTGTAGCTCCAGAATCAATGATCGCGGAACCCATGACCCGGTGAGACTCCCACTGTAAGAGAAGAGAGAGTTGTAAATAAGGAGTGGGTGAATGTTGGGTGGTACAACAAAAAGGCTGAATAAAAGTCTTACCCTTATTTTGTTTCTGCAAGGAAGGGCAATCTCTAACAGTATGTGACTCAGAAGCACAATAGAGACATAAGTTATTTGACCTTCTCCTGTTCTTTTCCTCTGTTGTGAGTGGGCCTTTAGTGAAACCTATGTCCATAGGCTCAGGAGTGGACTTAGTCACAGGAGGTGTGTAATGTTTTTTAGGGTAATTTTCATGATAGGAGCGCTCCTGTTGTCTCTCCCTGAGACGCCTATCAATGGTGATGCTTAGTGTCATCAATTCCTCAAGGGTTTGGGGTAACTCAGAACGGGAAAGCTCATCCTTTATGCCTTCTGAGAGGCCCAACCGAAATTGGTTCCTCAGTGACAGATTATTCCACTGTGTGTCCTTAGCCCATTTTTTAAACTCAGTGATATAATCTTCGACTAATCTTTTCCTTTGTTTAAGGTTTCTCATTGCGTTCTCTGCTGTAATTTGCTTATAGGGATCCTCATACAGGTTTCCCATGGCAAGAAAAAAATTCTCCAGAGAGTTTAGTATCTCATCGTTGTTTTCAAAGTAAGAGTTAGCCCAGGTGCGGGGCTCACCTCTTAGATAGGAGATAACTGTGAGAACTCTAGCTCTGTCATTTGGATAGGTATGGGGTTTTAAAGAAAATAGGAGAAGACAGGCATTCTTGAAATCTCTGTATTGAGACCTATAACCACTGAATTTCTCTGGGGTGCTAACCTGGGGCTCTAGTATGGGGACCCTCTTATCCACAACATCTCTAATGTACGCCTTCATGGTGTCATTTTCAACTTTCAGGGTGTTTAAAGCTTCGGTGAGCAGATCAACCCTCTGTGTGAGGTTCTGCAAATGGGTATTCATCCCAGCTGGATCCATGAGGAAGGGCTTAGTATTATGTCAGGGTTTGCTGAAACAAAATTCCCTTATGTTTTGATAATAGATAAAAATTAAGGACCACAACTGCTGGGAGACTGAATGAAGGCAATAGTTTGTTTTGCATTTGTGATAAGTTTGGATAACATATAAATATACCTTGGCAACAATGAAAAACTGGCAATCACTATGCAATGTTTAATATACAGGTAAGGATTACACATACACCCTATGGCTGCCACATGTATCAGGGTTGACACTGTGATGGAAAAAATAATAGCAGCAGGGGTAAATGTTAATCTGTCCTGAGGTACAGGGGTTCACAACTGAGTGTATAGTAGCAGTAATATAAACCAATACATACTCAGAGGAACACTGTGGTAACATAAGTATAGAGGTGAACGTAATAAAACTCTCATAAGCTGATTAAGTAGAAATAAAGTCACAGTGCAGCAAAAAGTAGGCAGAGAGATAGATTGATGTAACGAACTAGTAATTTACTCACGAACTCCTTAGACTCTGTATACTGAATGGAAGGCAGGAGGCAAAAGGAAAATCCGGAGAGCTAGCAGGCTTCAGGCCTCCGGCGAGATGCAGAGTGAGTCGCAGCCGGCGATGACGTCACCGCGTTCCAGTGTAGAGCAGAGGAGGAAGCAGGTATGGAGAGCGGAAGGCTTAGAGAGATATGCAGGGGACAGAGCAACAAAATGGTATGACCTATACAAAGTAATAACGATTGAGCAGAGATTACAGATTAAGGTGCAACCGGTTATCAAGTAGAGTAAAAGGATATTAAATCCAGACGCTGACAGCTTAAAACAGGGCCAAGTAGAAATCCGTGTAGGTAGTTTCCAGGCAAAGGCTCACAGAATTGAACAACTTCAGAACTGCAATACTAAGCAATGAGCTTAGCAAGGAGGAGCCTTAAATAGGCAGAGGGAAAGGTTATTGCTGACGTTAAAGGGACATTGAACTGTGAGCTAGATTCCTGACAGTATCTAAGCCTCTTTTGAAATCCCCCTGAACAATTGCCTATTTGTTTATTATCTATTGACATGCATTTCAGCCAATAAGTGCTGTGTTATGCACAACCTACGGGCATGAGCACAATGTTATCTATATGGCCCACATGAACTAGCAGTCTCCTGTTGCGATAAGAGGCTGTCTGTAGTGGCTTAGAAACAGGCAGAAATGTTGAGGTTTAAATATTAGAAAGTATATTCATATAACTGCAAAGCTGGGGAATGGGTAGAAAAGGCATTAGCTATCTTTTAAAACGAAGACAATTTGGTATAAACTGTCCCTTTAACACTTGTGTCAGACCATTGTGTCATTTTACTATATATGTGTTTGTACACAGAGAATACAAAGAGGAAATGAGGAATGCCCAGTGCCACTGCACATGGAACATAACTCGAGATGTTGACATCATCATCTCACACAAACAAATGAAAAAACATAATTTATGTAAGAACTTACCTGATAAATTCATTTCTTTCATATTGGCAAGAGTCCATGAGCTAGTGACGTATGGGATATACAATCCTACCAGGAGGGGCAAAGTTTCTCAAACCTCAACATGCCTATAAATACACCCCTTACCACACCCACAATTCAGTTTAACGAATAGCCAAGTAGTGGGGTGATAAAGAAAGGAGCAAAAGCATCAACAGAGGAATCTGGAAATAATTGTGCTTTATACAAAAAAATCATAACCACCATAAAAAGAGGGTGGGCCTCATGGACTCTTGCCAATATGAAAGAAATGAATTTATCAGGTAAGTTCTTACATAAATTATGTTTTCTTTCACGTAATTGGCAAGAGTCCATGAGCTAGTGACGTATGGGATAGAAATACCCAAGATGTGGAACTCCACGCAAGAGTCACTAGAGAGGGAGGGAAAAAATAAAAAAATAAATTTATGCTTACCTGATAAATTAATTTCTTTTACTATATGACGAGTCCACAGATTTCATCCGTACTTGTAGGATATTAACCTCCTGCTAACAGGAAGTGGCAAAGAGCACCACAGCAGAGTTGCATATATAGCTCCTCCCCTTCCCCTCCACCCTCAGTCATTCGGCCGAAGGTATAGGAAGAGAAAAAGGAAAGGCTAAAAGGTGCAGAGGTGACTGAAGTTTACAAAAAATATAAAGAAAAAACTGTCTTAAAAAGAACAGGGTGGGCCGTGGACTCGTCATATCGTAAAAGAAAGTAATTTATCAGGTAAGCATAAACTTAGTTTTCTTTTACAAAGATATGACGAGTCAACTGATTTTATCCTTACTTGTGGGAAACCAATACCAAAGCAATAGGACACGGATGAAAGGGAGGGACAAGACAAGAACCTAAACGGAAGGCACCACTGCTTGAAGAACCTTTCTCCCAAAGATAGCCTCAGAAGAAGCAAAAGTATCAAATTTGGAAAATTTGGAAAAAGTGTGAAGGGACGACCAAGTCGCAGCCTTACAAATCTGTTCAACAGATGCATTGTTTTTAAAGGCCCATGAGGAAGCCACAGCCCTAGAAGAATGAGCCGTAATTCTTTCAGGAGGCTGCTGTCCAGCAGTCTCCTATGCCAGGCGGATGATACTTCTCAGACAAAAAGAAAGAGAGGTAGCCGTAGCTTTCTGACCCCTACGCTTTCCAGAATAAACAATGAATAATGAAGATTATTGACGGAAATCCTTAGTTGCCTGTAAGTAAAACTTTAAGGCACGGACCACGTCCAAGTTATGTAACAGACGCCCCTTCTAGAAGAAGGATTAGGACACAAGGAAGAAACAACAATTTCCTGATTAATATTCTTATTCGAAACAACCTTAGGAAGGAACCCAGGTTTGGTACGTAAAACCACCTTATCAGAATGAAATATGAGATAAGGCGAATCACACTGTAATGCTGAAATCTCAGAAACTCTTTGAGCAGAAGAAATAGCAACCAAAAACAGAACTTTCCAAGATAATAGTTTAATATCTATGGAATGCATAGGTTCAAATGAAACCCCTTGCAGAACTCGAAGAACTAAATTCAAACTCCAGGGAGGAGTAATAGGTCTAAATACAGGCATAATTCTAGATAGAGCCTGACAAAAAGACTGAAAATCTGATACATTTGCCAAACGTTTGTGAAACAGAATTGACAAAACTGAAATTTCTCCTTTTAAGGAACTTGCTGATAACCCTTTCTCCAATCCTTCTTGGAGAAAAGACAAAATCCTAGGAATCCTAACTTTACTCCATGAGTAACCCTTGGATTCACACCAATAAAGATATTTACGCCATATCTTATGATAGATTTTTCTAGTGACAGGCTTTCTAGCCTGTATCAAAGTATTGATAACTGAATCAGAGAATTCTCGCTTCGATAAAATCAAGCGTTCAATCTCCACGCAGTCAGTTGCAGAGAAATTAGATTTGGATGTTGGAAAGGACCTTGAATGAGAAGGTCCTGTCTCAACGGAAGTTTCCACGGTGGCAGAGAGGACATGTCCACTAGATCTGCATACCAAGTCCTGCGTGGCCACACAGGCGCTCTCAGGATCACTAAAGCTCTCTCCTGTTTGATTCGAGCAATCACGCGTGGGAGGAGAGGAAACGGCAGAAACACATAAGCTAGGCTGAACAACCAAGGTACTGCCAAGGCATCTATCAGTTCGGCCTGAGGATCCCTTGACCGGGATCCGTATCTTGGAAGCTTGGCATTCTGACGAGATGCCATCGAATCCAATTCCGGTCTGCCCCATCTGAGAATCAATGAGGCAAACACCTCCGGGTGAAGTTCCCACTCCCCCGGATGAAAAGTCTGTCGACTTAGAAAATCTGCTTCCCAGTTCTCTACCCCTGGGATGTAGATCGCTGACAGATGACAAGAGTGGGCCTCTGCCCAACAGATTATCTTGGATACTTCTATCATCACTAAGGAACTCCTTGTTCCCCCCTGATGATTGACATATGCCACCAGTCGTTATGTTGTCCGACTGGAATCTGATGAATTTGGCCGAAGCCAACTGAGGCCACGCCTGAAGCGCATTGAATATTGCCCTCAGTTCCAAAATATTGATTGGAAGTAGAGACTCCACTTGAGCCCAAACACCCTGAGCCTTCAGGGAATTCCAAACTGCACCCCAGCCCAGAAGGCTGGCATCTGTTGTCACTATCACCCACGAGGGTCTGCGGAAACAAGTCCCCTGGGACAGATGATCCGGCGACAACCACCAAAGAAGAGAGTTTCTGGTCTCTTGATCCAGAATTATCTTTGGAGATAAATCCGCATAATTCCCATTCCACTGACTGAGCATGCACAGCTGCAGTGGTCTGAGATGAAAGCAAGCAAACGAAATGATGTCCATTGCCGCTACCATTAATCCGATTACCTCCATACACTAAGCCACTGATGGCCGAGGAATGGACTGAAGTGCTCGGCAAGTATTCAAAATCTTTGATTTGCTGACCTCCGTCAGAAATACTTTCATGGCTACCGAGTGTATCAGAGTTCCCAAGAAAGGAACCCTTGTCTGTGAAACAAGTGAACTCTTCTCTATGTTCACCTTCCAGCCGTGAGTTCTCAGAAAAGACAACACTGTGTCCGTGTGAGATTTTGTCAGATGATATGTTGACGCCTGAATCAAAATATCGTCCAGATAAGGCGCCACCGATATCCCTTGTGGTCTGAGAACCGCCAAAAGAGACCATAGAACCTTTGTGAAGATTCTGGGTGCTGTGGCCAACCCGAAAGGAAGAGCCACGAACTGATAATGTTTGTCCAAGAAGGCAAACCTTAGAAACCGATGATGATCTTTGTGGATTGGAATATGAAGGTAAGCATCCTTCAAATCCACGGTAGACATATATTGACCCTCCTGGATCATTGGCAAAATCATTCGAATTGTCTCCATTTTGAATGATGGAACTCTTAGAAATTTGTTTAGACACGAGGTCCAAAATGGGTCTGAACGTTCCCTCTTTTTTGGGGACCACAAATAGGTTTGAGTAAAACCCCTGTCCCAATTTTGGAACAGGACAGATTACTCCCATAGTAAAAAGGTATTTTACACAGCGTAAGAACTCTCTCTTTATCTGGTTTGCAGATAATTTTGAAAGATGAAATCTCCCTCTTGGGAGAAAATCCTTGAATTCCAATTGATAACCGCGGGTCACTATTTCTAGTGCCCAGGAATCCTGAACATCTCTTGCCCAAGCCTGAGCAAAGAAAGAAAGTCTGCCCCTAACTAGATCCGGTCCCGGATCGGGGGCCACCCCTTCATGCTGTCTTAGGACCAGCAGTGGGTTTTTTGGATTGTTTACCCTTATTCCAGTTCTGATTGGGTCTCCAGACTGACTTAGATTGGGAAAAATTCCCTTCCTGCTTTGTGGAAGAAGAAGAAGCGGGGTGTCCTCCTTTAAAGTTCAGAAAGGAACGAAAATGATTCTGTTTGCCCCTCATTTTAACCGACCTATTCTGAGGTAGGGCATGGCCCTTACCTCCTGTAATATCAGAAATTATCTCCTTTAATTCTGGCCCAAAAAGGGTCTTACCTTTAAAGCTAAAAGCTTATGTTTTGATGACACATCAGCAGACCAAGATTTGAGCCACAATGCTCTACGTGCTAAAATAGCAAATCCTGCATTTTTGCTGCTAATTTAGCTATTTTAAAAGCGGCATCAGTAATAAAATAATTAGCTAGCTTAAGAGCATTAATCCTATCTAGAATGTCATCTAAAGGAGGCTCAACCTTAAGAGACTCTTCTAGAGCCTCAAACCAAAAAGCTGCTGCAGTAGTTACTGGAACAATGCAAGTCGTAGGTTGTAAAAGAAATCTCTGATTAACAAATAATTTCTTAAGTAGACCCTCTAATTTCTTATCCATAGGGTCCTTGAAAGCACAACTATCCTCAATGGGTATAGTAGTACGCTTAGCTAGGGAAGAAATAGCTCCCTCTACCTTAGGGACCGTTTGCCATGAGTCCCGAATGGTATCTGATATAGGAAACATTTTCTTAAAATTAGGAGAGGGAGAAAACGGTATACCTGGTCTATCCCATTCCTTACTAATAATTTCCGAAATTCTCTTAGGAACCGGAAAAACATCAGTGTAAGTAGGAACTTCCAAATATTTATCCATTTTACACAATTTCTCTGGAGGAATCACAATAGGATCAAAATCATCCAAAATCGCTAAAACCTCAATAAGTAACAGGCGGAGGTGTTCAAGCTTAAATTTAAATGACATAGCATCCGAATCTGTCTGAGGCAAAACATTCCCTAAATCAGAAATTTCACCCTCAGACAGTAATTCCCTGATCCCCAACTCAGAGCACTGTGAGGGTACATCGGAAATAGCTAATAAAGCATCAGAGGATTCAGTATTTACATTAATACTTGACCTACTGCGTTTACCCTGCAACACTGGTAATTTAGACAATACCTCTGTAAGGGTAGTTGAAATAACTGCAGCCATCTCCTGCAGAGTAAAGGAATTAGACGTACTAGAACTACTAGGTGTCACTTGTGTGGGCGTTAAAGGTTGTGACACTTGGGGAGAATTAGATGGCATATCCGGATTCTCTTTAGACTGAGAATCATCGTTAGGCACACTTACTTTATTTAAAATATGCTTTTTACATTGTAAAGCCCTTTCAGTACAAAAGTTACACAATGTTAGAGGGGGTTGTACAATAGCTTCTAAACACATAGAACAATGAGAAACCTCAATGTCATGTTGAACAGACTAGTAATACCACAAAAGTCGTTTAAACACTTATTTATAGCATAAAATAAACATTAGAAAAAAATGTGTACTGTGCCTTCAAGAAAAGAAAAAGTGAACAATTTTTCCAAAATGCACAAAAAACGTTAAATTATTCCCAAATTTAACTTAATATCGTTGGTTAATCCAAAAATTACTGCACCCAGAAGCAAGGGCAGAAATAAAGCTTTAGAAGTACATATATCAAAATGTAGTCAAAAGATAGATAAAAATACCCTCTGCACCTCTCCACAGCTCTGCTGTGGCGCCTACCTGCCCCCAGGGTACTTCAAATCAAGTTTCCAACCCTTCAGACCAGCTACACAGTCCAGGAGCCACCGAGTTACTGTTTGCTGCTGCTAAGCCTGAAGGAAGTGCGCCAAAATAGGCTCCGCCCCTTAAGGTCAAAAGTCGGAGTAGGCCCAAACAACCCCGCATGGGAATGCGGTTTTGCACTAAAGTAAAAATACACACACAATACAACCCTACAACCCTCAAGCATAAAACCAATAAGTTTTAAGTGCCAAAAATAAAAAACATAAAACATCGTTTTTTATATTGTCTCCCATGTCACATAACGCCCAAATATCAACTAATGATAAAACATAATTTATGTAAGAACTTACCTGATAAATTCATTTCTTTCATATTAGCAAGAGTCCATGAGCTAGTGACGTATGGGATATACATTCCTACCAGGAGGGGCAAAGTTTCCCAAACCTTAAAATGCCTATAAATACACCCCTCACCACACCCACAATTCAGTTTAACGAATAGCCAAGAAGTGGGGTGATAAGAAAGGAGCGAAAGCATCAAAAATAAGGAATTGGAATAATTGTGCTTTATACAAAAAAATCATAACCACCACAAAAAGGGTGGGCCTCATGGACTCTTGCTAATATGAAAGAAATGACTTTATGATAAAGTAATTTTTATTATTTTGTAACAAAGGCATAATAACAGAAAAAGTGTAAAAGAAAAATAAATCAAGAAAACAAAAATCCTGGTTCTCTAAGGTTACATAGTAATTAAGATAATGCAAAATACATATCAATAAATCGTTCAATTACTAAGTCATAACTTGTAGGGCCGCTCTTACATGAGAATTTTAATAGCATCATACATTGTGGAACAATAGTCCTTATAGTAAGGATTCTCCTGTTTGAGCTAGAGTTAAAATAATTTTGTACTTTTTTATGAAGCTGTAAGGCCCGGACCAGCTGTATATTACCAAGATAAAGATCAACGAGATAAAGTATTAGTGAAGGAGGAAAAGAGTAAGGTGAAGCAAAGGGAGAAAGAGAGATGGGGTGTAGATAAGGGATCATCTCCTGAACATTCCGCTCCAGTTTGTGTAAAAACTTGTTATAAGTGGGGTTAATATGTCTCCTATTTATGTGATTTACCTGAAAGAAATGAATTTATCAGGTAAGTTCTTACATAAATTATGTTTTCTTTCATGTAATTAGCAAGAGTCCATGAGCTAGTGACGTATGGGATAGCAGATACCCAAGATGTGGAACTTCCACGCAAGAGTCACTATAGAGGGAGGGATAAAATAAAGACAGCCAATTCCGCTGAAAAAATTAATCCACTACTCAAATCAAAAGTTTAAATTTTTATAATGAAAAAAACTGAAATATAAGCAGAAGAATCAAACTGAAACAGCTGCCTGAAGTACTATTCTACCAAAAACTGCTTCTGAAGAAGAAAAAACATCAAAATGGTAGAATTTAGTAAAAGTATGCAAAGAAGACCAAGTCATTGCTTTGCAAATCTGATCAACAGAAGCTTCATTCTTAAAAGTCCAGGAAGTAGAAACTGACCTAGTAGAATGAGCCGTAATCCTCAGAGGCGGGGATTAACCCGACTCCAAATAAGCATGATGAATCAAAAGCTTTAACAAAGATGCCAAAGAAAAGGCAGAAGCCTTCTGACCTTTCCTAAAACCAGAAAAGATAACAAATAGACTAGAAGTCTGTCTGAAATCTGAGTAGCTTCAACATAATATTTCAAAACTCTTACCACATCCAAAAAAACATAATTTATGTAAGAACTTACCTGATAAATTCATTTCTTTCATATTAGCAAGAGTCCATGAGCTAGTGACGTATGGGATATACATTCCTACCAGGAGGGGCGAAGTTTCCCAAACCTTAAAATGCCTATAAATACACCCCTCACCACACCCACAATTCAGTTTAACGAATAGCCAAGAAGTGGGGTGATAAGAAAAAAGTGCGAAAGCATATAAAATAAGGAATTGGAATAATTGTGCTTTATACAAAAAAATCATAACCACCACAAAAAAAGGGCGGGCCTCATGGACTCTTGCTAATATGAAAGAAATGAATTTATCAGGTAAGTTCTTACATAAATTATGTTTTCTTTCATGTAATTAGCAAGAGTCCATGAACTAGTGACGTATGGGATAATGTCTACCCAAGATTTGGATCTTTCCACACAAGAGTCACTAGAGAGGGAGGGATAAAATAAAGACAGCCAATTCCTGCTGAAAATAATCCACACCCAAAATAAAGTTTAATGAAAAACATAAGCAGAAGATTCAAACTGAAACCACTGCCAGAAGTACTTTTCCACCAAAAACTGCTTCAGAAGAAGAAAACACATCAAAATGGTAGAATTTAGAAAAAGTATGCAAAGAGGACCAAGTTGCTGCTTTGCAAATCTGATCAATCGAAGCTTCATTCCTAAACGCCCAGGAAGTAGAAACTGAACTAGTAGAATGAACTGTAATCCTTAGAGGCGGAGTTTTACCCGACTCGACATAAGCATGATGAAATAAAGATTTCAACCAAGATGCCAAAGAAATGGCAGAAGCTTTCTGGCCTTTTCTAGAACCGGAAAAGATAACAAATAAACTAGAAGTCTTACGGAAAGACTTAGTAGCTTCAACATAATATTTCAAAGCTCTAACAACATCCAAAGAATGCAACGATTTCTCCCTAGAATTCTTAGGATTAGGACATAATGAAGGAACCACAAATTCTCTACTAATGTTGTTGGAATTCACAACTTTAGGTAAAAAAATCAAAAGAAGTTCGCAACACCGCCTTATCCTGATGAAAAATCAGAAAAGGAGACTCACAAGAAAGAGCAGATAATTCAGAAACTCTTCTGGCAGAAGAGATTGCCAAAAGGAACAAAACTTTCCAAGAAAGTAATTTAATGTCCAATGAATGCATAGGTTCAAACGGAGGAACTTGAAGAGCCCCCAGAACCAAATTCAAACTCCAAAGAGGAGAAATTGACTTAATGACAGGTTTTATACGAACCAAAGCTTGTACAAAACAATGAATATCAGGAAGAATAGCAATCTTTCTATGAAAAAGAACAGAAAGAGCAGAGATTTGACCTTTCAAGGAACTTGCGGACAAACCCTTATCTAAACCATCCTGAAGAAACTGTAAAATTCTCGGTATTCTAAAAGAATGCCAAAAAATGATGAGAAAGACACCAAGAAATATAAGTCTTCCAGACTCTATATTATATCTCTCTAGGTACAGATTTACGCGCCTGTAACATAGTATTAATCACAGAGTTAGAGAAACCTCTTTGACCCAGAATCAAGCGTTCAATCTCCATACCTTTAAATTTAAGGATTTCAGATCCTGATGGAAAAAAGGACCTTGCGACAGAAGGTCTGGTCTTAACGGAAGAGTCCACGGTTGGCAAGAGGCCATCCGGACCAGATCCGCATACCAAAACCTGTGAGGCCATGCCGGAGCTACCAGCAGAACAAACGAGCATTCCTTCAGAATCTTGGAGATTACTCTTGGAAGAAAAACTAGAGGCGGAAAGATATAGGCAGGATGATACTTCCAAGGAAGTAAAAAATGCATCCACTGCCTCCGCCCGAGGATCCCGGGATCCGGACAGATACCAGGGAAGTTTCTTGTTGAGATGAGAAGCCATCAGATCTATTTCTGGGAGTTCCCACATTTGAACAATCTGAGGAAATACCTCTGGGTGAAGAGACCATTCGCCCAAGTGCAACATTTGGCGACTGAGATAATCCGCTTTCCAATTGTCCATACCTGGGATATGAACCGCAGAGATTAGACAGGAGCTGGATTCCGCCCAAACCAAAATTTGAGATACTTCTTTCATAGCCAGAGGACTGTGAGTCCCTCCTTGATGATAGATGTATGCCACAGTTGTGACATTGTCTATCTGAAAACAAATGAACAACTCTCTCTTCAGAAGAGGCCAAGACTGAAGAGCTCTGAAAATTGCACGGAGTTCCAAAATATTGATCGGAAATCTCACCTCCTGAGATTCCCAAACCCCTTGTGCCATCAGATACCCCCACACAGCTCCCCAACCTGTAAGACTTGCATCTGTTGAGATTATAGTCCAGGTCGGAAGAAAAAAGAAGCCCCCTGAACTAAACGATGGTGATCTGTCCACCATGTCAGAGAGTGTCGTAAAATCGGTCTAAAGATATTAATTGAGATATCTTTGAGTAATCCCTGCACCATTGGTTCAGCATACAGAGCTGAAGAGGTCGCATGTGAAAACGAGCAAAGGAGATCGCATCTGATGCGGCAGTCCTAAGACCTAACATTTCCATGCATAAGGCTACCAAAGGGAATGATTGTGACTGAAGGTTTTAACAAGCTGATATCAATGTTAAACTTCTCTTGTCTGACAAGGACAGAGTCATAGACACTGAATCTATCTAGAAACCTAAAAAGGTTACCCTTGTCTGAGGAATCAATGAACTGATTGGTAAATTGATCCTCCAACCATGAACTTGAAGAAACAACACAAGTCGATTCGTATGAGATTCTTCGAAAATGAGAAGACTGAGCAAGTACCAAGATATCGTCCAAATAATGAAATACCAAAACCCTGTTCTCTGATTACAGAAAGAAGGGCACCGAGAACCTTTGAAAAAAATTCTTGGAACTGAGGCTAGACCAAACGGTAGAGCCACAAAACTGGTAATGCTTGTCTAAAAAGAGAATCTCAGACACTAAAAGTGATCTGGATGAATCGGAATATGCAGATACACATCCTGTAAATCTATTGTAGACATATAATGCCCTTGCTAAACAAAAGGCAGGATAGTCCTACAGTAACCATCTTGAATGTTGGTATCCTAACATAACGATTCAATAATGATAGATCCGGAACTGGTCTGAAGGAATTGACCTTCTTTGGTACAATGAAGAGATAAAATAAAACCCCAGCCCCTGTTCCAGAACTGGAACTGGCATAATTACTCCAGCCAACTCTAGATCTGAAACACATTTCAGAAATGCTGAGCCTTGCTGTGTTAACTGGGACACGGGAAAGTAAAAAATCTCTTAGCAGGAGGCCTTAACTTGAAGCCAATTCTGTACCTTTCTGAAACAATGTTCTGAAACCAGAGATTGAGAACGGAATTGATCCAAATTTCTTTGAAGAAAACGTAATCTGCCCCATACCAGCTGAGCTGGAATAAGGGCCGCACCTTCATAGGTACTTAGGAGCTGGCTATAGGTTTCTATAAGGCTTGGATATATTCCAAACTGGAAATAGTTTCCATACTGATACCGCTCCTGAGGATGAAGGATCAGGCTTTTGTTCCTTGTTGTGAGGAAAGGAACGAAAAATGATTATTTACCCTGGAAAGAAAGGGAAAGCAAAGTTGACTTAGAAGACATATCAGCATTCCAAGTTTAATCCATAAAGCTTTTCTAGCTAAAATAGCTAGAGACATATACCTGACATCAACTCTAATGATATCAAAAGATGGTATCACCAATAACATTATTAGCATGTTATAGAATAATAATAATGCTATAAAATTATGATCTGTTACTTGTTGCGCTAAAGCTTCTAACCAAGAAGTTGAAGCTGCAGCAACATCCGCTAAAGATATAGCAGGTCTAAGAAGATTACCTGAACATAAGTAAGCTTTTCTTAGAAAGGATTCAATTTTCCTATCTAAAGGATCCTTAAATGAAGTACTATCTGCCGTAGGAATAGTAGTACATTAGCAGGAGTAGAGACAGCCCCATAACCTTAGGGATTTTTGTCCCAAAAAACTCTAATCTGTCAGATGGCATAGGATATAATTGCTTAAACGTCTAGAAGGAGTAAATAAATTACCCAAATTATTCCATTCCCTGGAAATTACTTCAGAAATAGCATCAGGGAGATTAAACACTTCTGGAATAACTACAGGAGATTTAAAAACCTTATTTAAACGTTTACATTTAGTATCAAGAGGACCAGAATCCTCTATTTCTAATGCAAATAATACTTCTTTAAGTAAAGAACGAATAAATTCCATCTTGAACAAATACAAAGAATTATCAGCATCAACCTCTGAGACAGAAACCTCTGAACCAGAAGAACCATTATCAGTATCAGAATGATGATGTTCATTTAAAAATTCATCTGAAAAAAGAGAAGTTTTAAAAGACTTTTATGTATACTAGAAGGAGAAATAACAGACATAGCCTTCTTAATGGATTTAAAAAATAAAATCTCTTATGTTATCAGGAACACTCTGAAAATTAGATGTTGACGGAACAGCAACAGGTAATGTAACAGTACTAAAGGAAATTTTATCTGCATTAATAAGTTTGACATGACATGCAATACAAACAACAGCTGGAGAAACAGATACCAAAAGTTTATAGCAGATACACTTAGCTTGGTAGCTCCAGCACTGGGCAGTGATTTTCCTGAAGTATCTTCTGACTCAGTTGCAACGTGGAACATCTTGCAATATGTAAAAGAAAAAAACAACATATAAAGCAAAATTGATCAAATTCCTTAAATGACAGTTTCAGGAATGGGAAAAAAATGCCAGTGAACAAGCTTCTAGCAACCAGAAGCAATAAATAATGAGACTTAAATAATGTGGAGACAAAAATGACGCCCATATTTTTTAGCGCCAAAAAAAGACGCCCACATTATTTGGCGCCTAAATGCTTTTGGCGCCAAAAATGACGCCACATCCGGAACGCCGACATTTTTGACGCAAAAAAACGTCAAAAAATGACGCAACTTCCGGCGTCACGTATGACGCCGGAAACAGAAAAAAAATTTTGCGCCAAAAAAGTCCGCGCCAAGAATGACGCAATAAAATGAAGCATTTTCTGCCCCCGCGAGCCTAACAGCCCACAGGGAAAAAGTCAAATTTTTTAAGGTAAGAAAAAATGATTGAAACAAATGCATTTATCCCAAATATGAAACTGACTGTCTGAAAAATAAGGAATGTTGAACATTCTGAGTCAAGGCAAATAAATGTTTGAATACATATATTTAGAACTTTATAAACAAAGTGCCCAACCATAGCTTAGAGTGTCACAGAAAATAAGATTTACTTACCCCAGGACACTCATCTACATGTTTGTAGAAAGCCAAACCAGTACTGAAACGAGAATCAGCAGAGGTAATGGTATATATAAGAGTATATCGTCGATCTGAAAAGGGAGGTAAGAGATGAATCTCTATGACCGATAACAGAGAACCTATGAAATAGACCCCGTAGAAGGAGATCACTGCATTCAAATAGGCAATACTCTCCTCACATCCCTCTGACATTCACTGCACGCTGAGAGGAAAACCGGGCTCCAACTTGCTGCGGAGCGCATATCAACGTAGAATCTAGCACAAACTTACTTCATCACCTCCATCGGAGGCAAAGTTTGTAAAACTGAATTGTGGGTGTGGTGAGGGGTGTATTTATAGGCATTTTAAGGTTTGGGAAACTTTGCCCCTCCTGGTAGGAATGTATATCCCATACGTCACTAGCTCATGGACTCTTGCTAATTACATGAAAGAAATGTAAGAATCTTACCAAAGAATTCTTAGGATTAGGACACAAGGAAGGGACAATAATTCCTCCACTAATGTTGTTAGAATTCACAACTTTAGGTAAAAATTGAAATGAGGACAGCAAAAACCACCTTATCCTGATGAAAAATCAGAAAAAGGAGATTCACAAGAAAGAACAGATAATTCAAAAACTGTTCTAGCTGAAGAGATGTCTAAAAAGAACAATAATTTCCATGAAAGTAATTAATGTCCAAAGAAAGCATATGCTCAAACAGAAGAGCCTGTAAAGCCTTCAGAACCAAAATAAGACTCCAAG
This sequence comes from Bombina bombina, assembly GCF_027579735.1. Classification (NCBI taxonomy): domain Eukaryota; kingdom Metazoa; phylum Chordata; class Amphibia; order Anura; family Bombinatoridae; genus Bombina; species Bombina bombina. The sequence continues at coordinate 200,509,009 of NC_069509.1, forward strand.
GAGGAGAAATTGGCTTAATGACAGGCTTGATACGAACCAAAGCCTGAACAAAACAATGAATATCAGAAAGATTTAGCAATTCTTACTGTGAAACAGCACAGAAAAAGCAGAGATTTGTCCTTTCAAGGAACATGCAGACAAAATCTTATGAAGAAACTATAAAATCCTAGGAATTCTAAAAGAATGCCAAGAGAATTCATAAGAAGAGCATCATGAGATGTAAGTCTTCCAAACTCGATAGTAAATCCTACTAGACACAGATTTATGAGCCTGCAACATAGTATTAATCACTGAGTCAGAGAAACTTCTATGACTAAGTTCTAAGCATTACATTTTCATACCATCAAATTAATAATTTGAATTCCTGATGAAAAAAAAACGAATGTTAAGATATAAGGTCTGGCCTTAATGGAAGTAACCAAGATTGGCAACTGGACATCCGAACAAGAACCATATACCAAAACCTGTGTGGCCATGCTGGAGCCACAAGCCACACCAAAGATTGCTCTCTGATGATTTAGAAAATTACTCTAAAAAGAAGAACCAGTGATGAAAAAATATAGGCAGATTGATAATTCCAAGGAAGTGTTAATGCATACACTACTTCCGCCTGAGGATCCCAGGACCTGAATAGGCCCCTGGGAAGTTCCTTATTTAGATGAGATGCCATCAGATCTATTTCTGGAAGCCCTCACATCGGAAAAATTGAAAAACATATCTGGGTAAAGAGACCATTCTCCCGGATGTAAAGCTTGATTAACAGAGATAATCCGCTTCCCAATTGTCTATACCTGGGAAAAAACCCCACAGAAATTAGATAGGAGCTGGATTTAGCCCAAGCAAATATCCGAGATACTTCTGTCACAGCCTAAAGACTGACAGTCCCACCCTGATGATTGACATACGCCACAGTTGTGACATTGTCTGTCTGAAAAATCGTCTCTTCTTCAAAAAGAAACCAAACCGAAGAACGCACGGAGTTCCAAAATATCAAATGGTAATCTCGCCTCCTGAGATTTCCAAACCCCTTGTGCTGACAGAGATCCTCAAACAGCCTCCCAACCTAAAAGACTCGCATCTGTAGAGATCATGGTCCAGGTTGAAAGAACTGAAGAGACCTGTAGAACTAAATGATGGTGATCTTAACCACCGAATCAAAGATAGATAAACATTAGGATTCAAAGATATAAAAAGTGATATCCTAGAATCCCTGCACCATTATTCAGCATAAAAAACTGGAAAGGTTTCCTATGAAATGAGCAAAGGGAATCGAATCCAATGCTGCAGCCATGAAACCTAAAACTTCCATGCATATATAGCAACTTGAAGGAAATAATAGAGACTGAAGGTTCCGACAAACGGAACCCAATAAACTTGTTACTTGTCTGTTAGAGACAAAAACATTGACACAATCTATCTGGAGACCTAAAAAAGGTGACCCTTGTGTGAGGAATCAAGGAGCTTTTGATAAAAAGATCCTCTAACCATGTCTTGAAGAAACAACAAAGTTGAATCGTATGAGATTCTGCAGAACGAAAAGACTGAGCCAGTACCACAATACCGTCCAAATAAGGAACACTGAGAACCTTGAAAAGATTCTTAGAGCTGTCGCTAGACCAGAAGGAAAAGCAACAAATTGGTAATGCTTGTCAAAAAAAGAGAATCTCAGAAAATAAAAAATAATCTGAATGAAAACAGAAAATGAAGATATGCATCTATTGTATCTATTGTAAACAAATAATGCCATCACTGACCAAAAAGGCAGAATAGACCATATAAACACCATTCTAAAAGATGGTACACTTATATGACAGTTCAAAAAGATTTTCTATCTTTGGAACAATGAATAGTCTTGAATAAAACCCCAAAACCCAGTTCCTAAAATGAAACTGGAATAAATACCCCAGAAAACTCCAGGTCTGAGCAGCGCTTGAGCCCCAACGGGTGACCAGCCACACTTCACCAGTACCCAAAATATATAGGTCTGAAACACACTTCAGGAAAGTGTTAGTTTAACTGGAATAGCTGGAATATGATAGAGAAAAAAGACTTCTCACAGACGGTTTTACTCTGAAACCTATTCTGTACCCAAAGTCTAAGAAGTTTGGACCGAATAGAACCAAATAAATTTAAAAAAAGTCTTAACCTGCCCCTTACCAGCCAAGCTGGAATAAGAATCGCACCTACATGCAAATTTAGGGAGCTGACTTTGAACTTTAAAAAGGCTTAATTGAATGAAGAAAAAAACTTCCAATTATAAACATGTTACTTGGGGAAGAATTCAGGATTCCGTTCCTTAGTAAGAACAGAAAACTAATATAAGCTTAAAGTTTTAGTCTTAGAACTCAATCTTGAAGCCCAGAGTAACAGTTAAATAATTGAATCCAATTATGAACCAAATAATTGAATATCTTGGAAAAAAAGAAATATGGATTTTAGAAATCAAATTAGCATTCCAAGATTAAAATCACAAAGTTCTTCTAGCTAAAATAGCTAAAGACATAGATTAAACCTCATTTGCGAAAATATTTAATAAAATGACAACACAAATGAAATTATTAGCATGTTAATCAAGTTAAAGGATCAGACAACACACTGGACTTGCATAATCAACAAATGCAAGATAACAAGACAATGCAATAGCACTTAGTCTGAACTTCAAAAAAGTAGAAGATTTTGTCCTTTTAACAATGCTAAACAAATCATAATCCGATACTTGATCTTAAAGTATCCAACCAGAAAGATGCAGCAATTGCAACATCAGCCAAATAAATTACAGGTCTAAGAAAAGTACCTGAAATTATTTTTCCTTAAATAAGATACGACCATTTGAAGGAAAAAAATAAATACTATTTGCTATAAGAATAATAGTATATTTAGCAGGAGTAGAGATAGCCCCATTAACTTAGGGAATCTTTCCTCAAACTGAAAACTAACTGCCGGCAAAGAATACAATTTAAAAACCTTAAAGAAGGACTAAAAGAAAATTCTCAGCCTATTCCATTCCCTAGTATCAGGAACTGGAAAAAACCTCTGAAGAAACCACAGAAGATAAATAAGCAGAATTTAAATGTTAGCTAGTCTTTAAAATCAAAAGAACTAGATATTTCAATATCCAAAATAATCAACACCTTTTGAACAAGGAACAAATGTACTCTATTAAAGAATAAAAAAGTAGATTTGTTAGTGTCAATATCTGATGAAGAAAAATTCTGAATAAGAAAAAAAGCACCATCAGAGAAGGATAATTCATTATGTTGTTGGTCATTTGAAACTTCATCAACTAAAAAAGAAGTTTGAAAAAGACCTAAAAATTTATTAGAAGGCGGGACGTCAGACAAAGCCTTAAAAATAGAATCAGAAAAAAATTCTTATAAATTTCTAAGTATATCTTGTACATAAGATATAAAAAGAATAGCAATATATAAAGCATAAATACTAATGGATTCTGCATGTAAAAGTTTATCATGATAACTTATTACAAAACATAGCTAAAGATAAACATTCATAACATTAAAATAAATGAACTTAGCTTTGGTAGGACTGATATCAGTCAACAGGAATCCCTCAGCATTTTTTGATACAGGAACAGTGTTTTGAATATCTTGCAATATGTAATAGAAAAAAACAACATATAAAGCAAAATTATCAAATTCCTTAAATGACAGTTTCAGGAATGGGAAAAAATGCAAAATAAACAAGCCTCTAGCAACCAGAAGCAACAAAAAAGTGAGACTTAAATAATGTGAGAAAAAAGTGGAACAAGTATGACGCCCAGATTTTTGGCGCCAAGTATGACGCCCACATTACTGACGCTAAGTACAACGCCCATATTTTTTTACGCCAAGTATGACGCCACATCCTTTGACGTCAAAACCGACGCCCACATTTTTTGGTGCAAAAAAAGTCTGAATACACATGCGTCAAAAAAAAAATGACAACTACAAATAACTTCCGGCGTCGTCGTTGACAAAATTTTGCGCCAAAAAAGTTTGCGCCAAGAATGACGCAATAAAATGAAACATTTTCTGCCCCCGCAAGCCTAACAGCCCGCAGGGAAAAATAGTCAATTGAAAATTTTCGAGGTAAGAAGAAAATATTTATTCATATGCATTATCCCAAATAATGAAACTGACAGTCTGAATGAAGGAATACTGATTATCCTGAATCATGGCAAATATAAGTTTAAAGACATATATTTAGAACTTTACATATAAAGTGCCCAACCATAGCTTAGAGTGTCACAAAAAATAAGACTTACTTACCCCAGGGCACTCATCTACATATAGTAGATAGCCAAACCAGTACTGAAACGAGAATCAGTAGAGGTAATGGTATATAAGAGTATATCGTTGATCTGAAAAGGGAGGTAGGAGAAGAAATCTCTATGACCGATAACAGAGAACCTATGAAATAGATCCCCTAGAGGAAGACCATTGTATTCAAATAGGCAATACTCTCTTCACATCCCTCTGACATTCACTGCACTCTGAGAGGAAAACCGGGCTTCAGCCTGCTGCGAAGCGCATATCAACGTAGAATCTAGCACAAACTTACTTCACCACCTCCATGGGAGGCAAAGTTTGTAAAACTGAACTGTGGGTGTGGTGAGGGGTGTATTTATAGGCATTTTAAGGTTTGGGAAACTTTGCCCCTCCTGGTAGGAATGTATATCCCATACGTCACTAGCTCATGGACTCTTGCTAATTACATGAAATAAATATAATATAGGAACTCCAGTAACACCCCTCTTATTAAAATAGGTTTTACTGCTTACCCCATTCCCATACAGGGAAATAATGCCAGCCAGTTCTGATACACCAAGTCTCCTCAGAAAAAAAGGCTGCACATACCTTAATGCTGCTTGTAGCATGAAACCGGTCTCCACACTGAAGATGTCTCATGGTTACCTTCAGAAGTCTCATGGGAACCAGCGTGGATCTTAGTTACAAATGCTAAGATCATCAAACCTCAGGGCAGAAATCTTCTTTTATATCCCCCTGTGGAAAATAGTATGCACCGGTACCATTTAAAATAAAAAACGTCTTGATTGAAGAAACTAAAACTAACACCTCACTTTACCTCTTCCTAGTATAACACAGGCAAAGAGAATGACTGGGGGTGGAGGGAAAGGGAGGAGCTATATATACAGCTCTGCTGTGATGCTCTTTGCCACTTCCTGTTAGCAGGAGGTTAATATCCCACAAGTGAGGATGAAATCCGTGGACTCGTCATATCTTTGTAAAAGAAACAGCCATTTTTCGCTGAAGAAAATATCCACAACCCAAAATCTAAGTTAATTCTCATTAAATGAAAAGAAAAAACTTAAAACATAAGCAGAAGAATCAAACTGAATCAGCCGCCTGAAAAACTTTTCTACCAAAAAACTGCTTCTGAAGAAGCGAATACATCAAAACGGTAGAATTTAGTAAATGTAATAAAAGAACAGGTTACTGCTTGCAAATCTGAACAACTGAAGCTTCATTCTTAAAAGCCCACAAAATGGAGACTAATCAAGTAGAATGAGCTGTAATTCTCTGAGGCGGGGCGGGGCCTGACCCGACCCCAAATAAGCTGAATGAATCAAAAGCTTAACCACGAAGCCAAGGAAAAAGCAGAAGCCTTCTGATACTTCCTAGAACCAGAAAAGATAACAAATATACTAGAAGTCTTCCTGAAATCTTTAGTAACTTCAACATAATATTTCAAAACTCTTACCATATCCAAAGAATGTAAGGATTTCTCCAAAGAATTCTTAGAATTAGGACACAAGGAAAGGACAACAATTTCTCTAAAAATGTTTTTAGAATTCACAACCTTAGGTACGAATTTAAATAAAGTCTGCAAAACCGCCTTATCCTGATAAAAAAAATCAGAAAAGGAGATTCACAAGAAAGAGCAGATAATTCAGAAACTCTTCTAGCAGAAGAGATGGCCAAAAGGAACAACACTTTCCAAGAAAGTATTGAATGTCCATAGAGAGCATAGGCTCAAATGGAGGAGGCTGTAAAGCCTTCAAAACCAAAATAAGACTCCAAGGAGGAGAGATTGAATTAATAACAGACTTGATACGAACCAAAGCCTGAACCAAACCATGAATATCAGGAAGCTTATCAATCTTTCTGTGAAAATGAGACCGAAAGAGCAGAGATTTGTCCCTTCAAGGAACTTGCAGACAAAACCTTATTAAACCATCCTGAAGAAACTGTAAAAATCTAGTAATTCTGAAAGAATGCCAAGTGGGCATATGAGAAGAACACCATGCAAATGAATCTTCCAAACTCGATAATAAATCTTTCTATAAACAGATTTACGAGCCTGTAACATAGTATTAATCACTAAGTCAGAGAAACCTCTATGACTAAGCACTAGGCGTTTAATTTCCATACCTTCAAATTTAATGATTTGAAATCCTAATGGAAAAAAACCTGTGAGACCATGCTAGAACTACCAGCAATACAAATGACTGTTCCATGATGATTATGGATATCACTCATGGAAAAAGAACTAGAGGCGGGAAAATATAAGCAGGTTGGTAGCACCAAGAAAGTGTCAACGCATCCACTGCTCCCACCTGAAGATCCCTGGACCTGAACAGGTACCTAGAAAGTTTCCTTGTTTAGATGAGAAGCCATCAGAACTATTTCTGAAAGACCCCACCACTGAACAATCTGAGAAAACACATCTGGAAGGAGAGACCACTCCCCTGAATGTAAAATCTGATCGTTGAAAAAATCCGCTTCCTAATTGTCTACACCTGGAATATGTACCACAGAAACTAGACAAGAGCTGTATTCCGCCCAAAAAAGTATTAGAGATACTTCTTTCATAGCTAGGGGACTGTGAGTCCCACCCCGATGATTGACATATGCCACAGCTGTGATATTGTCTGTCTTGAAAGCAATTGAATGGTCTTCTCTTCAACAGAGGCCAAGCCTGGAGAGCCCTGAAAATTGCACGGAGTTCCAAATATTTATTGGTAATCTCGCCTCTTGAGATTTCCAAACCACTTGTGCTGACAGAGATCCCCAAACAGCTCCCCAACCTGAAAAGACTCACAACTGTTGTGATCACAGTCCAGGTTGGATGAACCAAAGAAAACCGTAGAACTATACGATGGTGATCTAACCACCAAGTCAAAGATAGTTGAATATTGGGATTCAAGGATATTAAATGTGATATCCTAGAATATTCCCTGCACCATTGATTCAGCATACAAAGCTGGAGAGATCTCATATGAAAACGAGCAAAGGGATCGAGACCGATGCTGCAGACATGAGACCTAAAACTTCCATGCATATAACTACTGAAGGAAATAATAGAGACTGAAGGTTCCGACAAGCTGAACCCAAATTTAAATTGTTTCTTGTCTGTTAGAGACAGAGACAATGGCCTCTAGTTATCAACACGTCTACTTTACCTGCCTTTGTCGGCCCAATACGCCCGCCTACCATCTCGCCAAAGTTATCAATAAAGCTGTCAAAAAGCCGCGCACCAAGTACGGGGCGATGAGCAGCGGACTGTGATAGTTATCACTCATCCGATCTCGCTGTTCTTCGACTTTTTTACAGCTTTATTGCTAGCCTGTCACTAAGTACCCACACTAAACTACACTGTTCTACCCCCTATACCGGCACCCCCGGAGCCCCCGCAACTAAATAAAGTTATTAACCCCTAAACCGCCGCTCCTAGACCCCGCCACAACTATAATAAATGTATTAACCCCTAAACCGCCGCTCCCGGAGCCCACCGCCACCTAAATTATACCTAGTAACCCCTATCCTTCCCCCCTATACCGCCGCCACCTATAATAAAGTTATTAACCCCTATCCTGCGGATATTAACCCATAATTTGCCCCCCCTACGCCGTCGCCACCTATAATAAATTTATTAACCCCTATCCTGCCCCCCCTATACCGCCGTAACCTATAATAAATTTATTAACCCCTATCCTGCCCCCTCCTACACCGCCGCCACTATAATAAAATTATTAACCCCTAAACCTAAGTCTAACACTAACCCTAACACCCCCCTAACTTAAATATTCATTAAATAAATCTAAATAATATTTCTCTTATTAACTAAATTAATCCTATTTAAAACTAAATACTTACCTTTAAAATAAACCCTAATATAGCTACAATATAAATAATAATTATATTGCATCTATTTTAGGATTTATTTTTATTTTATGTATGTATTGGACACACGTCCAAGTTATGCAACATACGCTCCTTCTTAGAAGAAGGGTTAATGAAAGAACAACAATTTCCTGATTAATATTCTTATTAGAAACAACCTTAGGAAGGAAACCAGGTTTGGTACATAAAACCACCTTATCAGAATGCAAGATAAGGCGAATCACATTGTAATGCTGAAAGCTCCGAAACTCTACGAGCAGAAGAAAAAGCAACCAAAAACAAAACTTTCCAAGATAACAACTTAATATCTATGGAATGCATGGGTTCAAGCGGAACATCTTGAAGAACATTAAGAACTAAATTCAAACTCCAGGGTGGAGCAATTAGTCTAAAAACAGGCTTAATTCTGGTTAAGGCATGACAAAAACACTGAACGTCTGGAACATCTGCCAAATGTTTGTGTAGCAAAATAGACAAAGCAGAGATTTGTCCCTTTAAGGAACTCGCTGATAACCCTTTCTCCAATCCATCTTGGAGAAAAGACAAAATTCTGGGAATACTAACTCTACTCCATGAGTAGCCCTTGGATTCACACCAAAAAAGATATTTACGCCATATCTTATGATAGATCTTTCTAGTGACAGGCTTATGAGCCTGAATCAAAGTATCAATGACCGAATCAGAGAACCCCCGCTTAGATAAAATCAAGCGTTCAATTTCCAAGCAGTTAGTTGCAAAGAAACTAGATTTGGGTGTTGGAAGGGTCCCTGAATGAGAAGGTCCTGACTCAATGGAAGCCTCCACGGTGGCAGAGAGGACATGTCCACTAGATTGGCATACCAAGTCTTGCGAGGCCACACAGGCGCGATTAGAATTACTGAAGCCCTCTCCTGTTTGATCCGAGCAATCACCCGAGGCAGGAGAGCAAACGGAGGAAACACATAAGCTAGGTTGAACGACCAAGGCACTGCCAAGGCATCTATTAGTTCGGGATCCCTCGACCTGGATTCGTATCTTGGAAGCTTGGCATTCTGACGAGATGCGATCAGATCCAACTCCGGTCTGCCCCATCTGAGGATCAGAGTGGCAAAGACCTCCGGATGGAGCTCCCACTCCACCGAATGAAATGTCTGTCTGCTTAAAAAGTCCACTTCCCAGTTGTCCACTCCTGGGATGTAGATTGCTGACAGATAACAAGAGTGGGCCTCCGCCCACAGAATTATCTTCGATACTTCTGTCATCGCCAAAGAACTCCTTGTTCCTCCCTGATGATTGATGTAGGATACAGTCGTGATGTTGTCCGACTGAAAGCGAATGAATTTGGCCGAAGTCAACTGAGGCCACGCCTGAAGCGCATTGAATATTGCTCTCAATTCCAGAATATTGATTGGAAGAAGTGACTCCGACTGAGTCCACACACCCTGAGCCTTCAGGGAATTCCAGACTGCACCCCAACCTAGAAGGCTGGCGTCCATCGTCACCATCACCCATGAGGGTCTGTGAAATCATGTCCCTTGGGACAGATGATCCTGAGACAACCACCAAAGAAGAGAGTCTCTAGTCTCCTGGTCCAGATCTATCTGAGGGGATACATTTTCATAATCTCCATTCCACTGTCCGAGCATGCACAGTTGCAGTGGTCTGAGATGAAATCGAGCAAATGCAATGATGTCCATTGCCGCCACCATCAATCCAATTGCCTCCATGCACTGAGCCACTGATGGCCGAGGACTGGACTGAAGGGCTCAGCAAGTTTTGAAAATCTTTGACTTTCTGACCTCCATCAGAAAAATCTTCATGGATATAGAATCTATCAGAGTTCCCAAGAAGGGAACCCTTGTTTGTGGAATTAGTGAACTTTTTTCTAGATTCACTTTCCATCCGTGAGTTCTCAGAAAGGACAACACTGTGTCTGTGTGAGATCTTGTCGATGATAAGTCGACACCTGGATCAGAATATCGTCCAGATAAGGCGCTACTGCAATGCCCCGCGGCCTGAGAGCCGCCTGAAGGGACCCTAGGACCTTCGTGAAGATCCTGGGTGCTGTGGCCAGCCCGAAGGGAAGAGCCACTTACTGAAAATGTTTGTCTAGGAAGGCAAACCTTAGGTACTGATGATGATCCTTGTGGATAAGAATATGAAGGTATGCATCCTTCAAGTCCACGGTAGTCATGTATTGACCCTTCTGGATCATTGTTAAAATTGTTCGAATAGTCTCCATCTTGAAGGATGGGACTCTGAGAAACTTGTTTAGACTCTTGAAAATGGGTCTGAACGTTCCCTCTTTTTTGGGAACCATGAAAAGATTTGAGTAAAACCCCTGTCCCTGTTCCAGTCTTGGAACGGGACAAATTACTCCCATAGTAGAGAGGTCTTTTACACAACGTAAGAACGCCTCTCTTTTTATCTGGTCTACAGACAATTGTGAAAGGAGAAACCTCCCTCTTGGGAGAAAATTTTTGAATTCCAGTTGATACCCGTGGGTCACGATACCCAGAGCCCAGGGGTCCTGAACATCTCTTGCCCAAGCCTTGGCAAAGAGAGAAAACCTGCCCCCTACTAGATCCAGCCCCGGATCAGGGGCCACCCCTTCATGCTGTCTTGGTAGCAGCAGCGGGCTTCTTGGGTTGCTTACCCTTGTTCCAAGCCTGGTTGGGTCTCCAGACGGACTTGGTCTGAGCAAAATTCCCTTCTTGTTTCGTGGAAGAAGAGGAAGAAGAGAGTACTCCTTTAAAGTTCCGAAAGGAACGAAAATGATTTTTTTACCTCTCATCTTAGCAGTCTTATCCTGAGGTAGAAGATGACCCTTACCTCCAGTAATGTCAGAAATGATTTATTTCAACTCAGGCCCGAATAGGGTCTTACCCTTGAAAGGAATAGCTAAGAGCTTTTGTGGCAAACCTCGCCACTTATGAACTATGCAGAAATTGTTATTTAGGCTACTGGTTAAAATGTATGTTAAACTGTATGTTACTGTTTAAACTCCCTGCTGTTTCAGTTGGGAAAACCCTTGTAGGGGAGACTGTTTTTAAAAAGTGTTTGTTTTTCCAGTTGTTGAATAAGTTGTTGTTGACTCCCAAGCTATGTGTCATCTAGTTCTTGGTGGAAAGGGGTTATTATTGCAATTACCAAGAGTAGTTATTTGCTTGTCTCTGCTTACCAAAAAGATATTACAGATCCTACTGCCTCTCTGCTACAATTACCAAGAGTAGTTACTTGCTTGTCTCTGCCTACCCAAAAGATATTACAGATCCTACTGCCTCTCTGCTACAATTACCAAGAGTAGTTACTTGCTTGTCTCTGCCTACCCAAAAGATATTACAGATCCTACTGCCTCTCTGCTACAATTGGTGGCAAGCGACGGGATTCAAACCGCACAGCAAGTCGTAGGACATGTGAAGTATATGAACGGACGGTGAATGGGGACTGATTATACCAGACTAAAGAGAACTGCATTGAAGGAATTACTGGAGGCGAGAGGAATTATTGCCAGCAATAAAACCAAAGCAAGGCTGATTGCAGAGCTCATGGAGGGAGACCGGGTAGCAGGTACGGCCGTACCCATGGTGAACAATGAAACCGAATTCCAAAAAGAGATGCGGACCCGGTTGGCTTTTTTTCCGCTACCCCATTCGGAGGAGCTCCTGACATGGACATCAGCAGACGTACAGGAATACTTGATGGTGACCCGACAAACCACCCCGAGACCCGGAGAGGGGCTACACGTACACTCCAGTGTTGGTACAGGGAAAGCTAAGATTCCCTACCACGCATTCAAGGATCATACCGACACGGAGGATAATCGATGGGTACCTACAGGACTTTGAGCGATTATGCCAACTGCATAATATTAGTACCGCTGACCAAGTTCCCCTACTGGCTGGCAAGTTATCTGGGCGGTCTGCTGAAGCCTACCGCACCATACCAGATGAGGACAGCAGGGACTACCAGAAGGTAAAACAGGCCATCCTGACTAGGTATGCTATTACCCCGGAGGCATACCGACAGCGGTTCCGAGACCTGAAGAAGCTGGAGAAAGATACCCACACTGAGTGGGCACATCGGCTAACCAGGGCCGCTAAAGGCTGGTTGCAGGCAGCCCAAGTCACCCAGTTGGAAGACCTTTTACAACTCCTGTTGATGGAGCAATTCTTCCAAGGGGTGTCCACTGAATTGCAAAACTGGCTGAGAGATCGAAAACCGTGCACAGTACATACCGCAGCGACCTTGGCGGATGAATACCAAGATGCTTGGAGAGCTCAACGAACACAGCAACGCTCCAGTATTGGGGTCACTCCAAACCCCACTGCAGCTCCCACACCTCTGCTACCCCGTCCTGGAGGGGGAATCCACCCTCCCCGATACCAGACTCGATCAGCTATCCGTTGCCATCTTTGTAACCAACAAGGGCACATTCAGAGAGACTGTCCCAGGAACAAGAACCGATCCACCTGGAACAACCAGAACAACCGGGCAACTGTACACTGCTACCAGAACGAGCCCCGACTACAGACCCAACCCGCAGTCTTCCATGAGGAACCCTTGGGCATCTTACACGAGGTAAACCCAGTACAGGCCGCTTCGGACAACCTACAAAGCCACCGCCAGGTGGTCTATATAGAGGGCCGACGTGTCCAAGGGCTGCGTGACTCTGGGGCCACCATAACCTTGCTCCGGCAACATTTAGTTTCCACCAATCAACTCACCGGAGACTGTGTAGCTGTCCGGGTGGCCGGGGGAGCCATTTACAAGATTCCCACGGCCAAAGTACACTTGGATTGGGGAGCAGGGTCGGGGAACATAGAAGTGGGCCTTATGCAAAATTTGCCTGCAGACGTTATTTTGGGCAACGACTTAGGGGAGCTGACTTCAGCGTTTGCACCCCGAACCTCCCGACAAGCAGCACTGCCCGTGGTTACCCGACAACAGGACCGCACCAACACACTGACTGATCACTCTGAGGCTCAGGTAAGCAATCACCCCCCTAATGTCTCTTGGGCCCCTCCACTAGAGTTTGGTAGCGAAGTGGCCACTGACCCCTCATTGCAAGTATATAGGGATAAGGTAAACCAGAATCAGGCGGGGTTGGAAGGAGAGAGGTATGGTTGGAACAAGGGGTTACTGTACAGGTATACTGAGAAGATAGTGGCCGGATCTATTCCCCTGTCCGTTCAGAAGTTAATAGTACCTCAGAGGTATAGACGAGAATTGCTACGGGTTTCCCACGATATTCCACTGTCAGGCCACCTAGGAGTTAGTCGGACGAAGCACCGCCTAACTCAGAATTTCTTTTGGCCAGGGATCACCAAAGATATTAGGCAGTATTGCCAGACGTGTGACACCTGCCAACGAGTAGGGAAACGAGGAGACCAATATAAGGCAAAGCTACACTCCCTCCCCATAATAGAGGAGCCTTTTAGTCGAGTGGCGGTGGACCTCATTGGCCCCCTAGCCAAGCCTAGCCCCTCGGGGAAGAGGTATATACTCACGGTCGTGGATTATGCCACCCGATATCCCGAGGCGGTGGCTCTGGCTAATATTCATGCCGAGACTGTGGCGGATGCCCTCATCAAAATCTTCTCCCGCATGGGATTTCCCCGGGAGATTATTTCAGACCGTGGCACCCAGTTTACAGCTGAGATTACCCACCAGTTGTGGAGAGCATGTGGGGTGAAACCCATTGTAAATTCCGCTTATCACCCCCAGTCTAATGGGCTCTGTGAACGGTTTAATGGAACACTGAAACAGATGCTCCGCACGTTCATAGATACCCAGAAGAACTGGGAGCGGTTTCTACCCCATTTGCTTTTCGCCTACCGGGAGGTACCTCAGGAGTCCACGGGGTTCTCTCCCTTTGAATTATTATTCGGAAGGAGGGTACGGGGTCCCCTAGACTTAATCCGAGAGCATTGGGAGGGGGAAGTCACTATTGACGGTACTCCTATCGTACCATGCGTGTTGGAGTTTAGGGAGCGCCTGGAGGCCCTGATTCGGACCGTCCGCTCTAACCTTCAGGCGGCTCAGACCCGTCAGCGCTGTTGGTATGATAGGGGCGCCAGGGACCGCAGTTTTCAGACTGGGCAGAAGGTGCTAATCTTAAAACCGGTCAAAAATGATAAACTGCAGGCCCCATACAAGGTGGTGGAACGAATCTGTGACACCACCTATGTGATCGGCCCATGTACTGGAGCAGGCGGTAGACGCATGCTCCATGTAAATATGTTGAAGCCGTACCATGAACGCGCAGAGGAGGTGAATGCTATTTGCGCCCCTGCCGCGGACGACGCAGACAGTTTACCTCTTCCTGACCTTCTAGGAATGAAGAACCGGAACGAAGGTCTGGAAGAGGTACAATTGGGTGAGCGGTTAAGTCCTCGGGAACGAGCTCAAATAGCAGAGCTACTGCAGGAAAAGAGAGACACGTTCTCCATAGTGCCTGGATATACCAGACTGGCCACCCATAGGGTAGAAACCCCAGGTCACCTCCCCATGCGTCAACCTCCTTACCGCATACCAGAATCGGTGAGAGAACATATGCGGAAGGAGATTGACGAGATGCTACAGTTAGGAGTGATTGAGCACTCGGACAGCCCCTGGGCTTCGCCGGTAGTTCTAGTGCCGAAGCGGGACGGCACGACCCGCTTCTGCGTAGACTACCGGAAACTTAATGATAAAACCGTCTCTGACGCCTACCCTATGCCCCGGATAGATGAGCTCCTGGATAAAATTGCTCGAGGCCAGTACCTCACCACCATAGATCTGTGTAAGGGGTACTGGCAGATCCCACTAGCCAAGGATGCCATTCCCAAATCAGCGTTCGTCACCCCATTTGGCCTGTACCAATTCAAGGTCATGCCATTCGGGATGAAGAACGCTCCGGCTACTTTCCAGCGAATGGTAGATCGGCTACTGGATGGGTCCCAAGAGTACGCATGCG
>NC_069509.1:200529086-200568503 GCF_027579735.1 Bombina bombina
ATGCAGGGTGTTGGTTGTAAAAGGAAACCCTGATGAATAAATAACTTTTTTTCCATTTTAGCTCGCAGAGCCTTATGATTAAAATCTTGGTCTGCGGATGTGTCCTCTAAATCAAAGCTTTTGGCTATTCCCTTCAAGGGAAAGACCCTATTCGGGCCTGATTTGAAAGAAATAATTTCTGATATTACGGGAGGTAAGGGTCATCTCCTCCCTCAAGACAAAACATCGAAGCAAAGGGGACGACAGAGTAATTTTCGTTCCTTTCGTAATTTCAAAGGAAACCCTTGATGAACATAAAGCTTTTTTAGAAGACCCTCCAATTTCTTATCAATAGGGTCTTTGAAAGCACAGCTGTCCTCAATAGGAATAGTTGTACGCTTAGCCAGGGTAGATATAGCTCCCTCCACCTTAGGGACTGTCTGCCAAGAGTCCCGAACGGTGTCCGATATGGGATACATTTTCTTAAAATTAGGAGGAGGAGAGAACGGTATACCCGGTCTGTCCCACTCCCTCTTGATAATCTCCGAAATTCTCTTAGGAACCGGAAAAACATCAGTGTAAGCAGGTACCTCTAAATATTTGTCCATTTAGCACAATTTCTCTGGTGGTACCATAATAGGGTCACAGTCATCCAGAGTCGGCTTGACTTCCCGAAGTAACAGGCGGATATGTTCCAGCTTAAATTTAAAGGACATGAGGTCCGAATCTGTCTGAGGTAACACACTTTCCGATTCTGAAAGTTCTCCCTCAGACAAAAGTTCCCTAACCCCCAACTGAGATCCCTGTGAGGGTACATCGGAAATAGCCAACAAAGCATCAGAGGACTCAGTATTCACATTGATTCCTGTCCTACTGCGTTTGCCCTGTAACACTAGTAACTTAGATTATACCTCTAAGGTTAGTTGACATAACTGCAGCCATATCCTGAAGAATAAATGAATTAGACGCGGTTGAGTAACTCGGCGTCGCTTGGGTGTACACTTGGGTATAATTTGGCGGCATATCCTGATTCTCTTCAGACTGAGAATCATCCTTAGGCACACTTTCTTTACACAAAATATGCTTTTTACATTGTAAGGCCCTTTCAGTACAAGAGGTACACAAAGTAAGAGGGGGTTCCACAATGGCCTCTAAACACATAGAACAAGGAGTTTACTCAAGTGCAGACATGTTAAACAGACTAGCAAAAGCCACAATAGTTTTTAACCTTTTTTATTGATTCAAAAGAATTAAAAAAAAAAAAAATGTACTGCGCCTTTAAATAAAAGCGCAACAATTTTTCTGTATCTCACAAAAAACGATTTTTCAGCAATAAAAACTATAATAAACAGCTCAAATTAGCAAAATAATATTGCACGATTTGGAAGAAAATGCTAAATCACATTTTAAAGCGTCTTTATTTGTATATCAAGTTTTAAAAAACGATATCAGCCCCTGCACCTCGCCACAGCTCTGCTGTGGCGTCTACCTTCACCCAGGGTACTCAAGTTTTGCCAATAACGATCCGGTGAATGGAAACTAATTTAGGCCCCACTGGAGCTAGTGCCTTGCTGCCTTAGAGTGAAGAGAAAACTGCGCTTCTGAGCGTGCAAAATAGGCCCGCCCACCATGGGCGTCGCATTAACCGCCCCCACAACCGCATGGGAAGAAATTTTAGTGAAACCATGTGGTCCCCTAATGTCTAGCCAAAGCGGCTACCCAAACAGCCATCTTTCTAGGCCAAGTAATAAAAAATAGAACAGTCTCTCAGCTGCCTCTTCCAGTGTCTAGCCCATATTGACTCACATAACATATAGCAATCAATATACATAACGGTAATTTCAGTACCACCATAAACCATATAGGTCTACTGCTTACCCCTTCCCCGGTAGGGAATAATGTCAGATAGTTCTGATATAACAAGTCTCCTCAGAAGTAAAGGACTGAACATACCTCAATGCTGCTTGTAGCATGATACTGTTCTCCACACTGAAGATTTTTCTTGCACTACCTTGAGAAGCTCTGTGGGAACCAGAATGGATCTTAGATAACGTTTGCTAAGATCATCAACATCAGGGCAGAAAATGAATGTCTCCATTCCCTGAGGAAAATAGTACACACTGGCACCATTTTAAAATAAAAACATTTCTTGATTGAAGAATCTAAAACTAACACCTCACTTTACCTCTTCCTATTACTAACACAGGCAAAGAGAATGACTGGAGGTGGAGGGAAGGGAGGAGATTATATATATATATATATATATATACAGCTCTGCTGTGGTGCTCTTTGCCACTTCCTGTTAGCAGGAAATCCGTGGACTCGTCATATCTTGTAGAAGAAAAAAGGAGAGAGGGAGACAAAAAAAAGAGGAGAGAGACAATAAAAAAAAACCCAAGGGAAGGGAGGGGGTGGGGTGATTTGTCCTGAAGTTTAATACAAGCATACAACATTATCCTTTCTTCAAAACAAACACATTTGCCTAATCGCTGGACTTCAGATCTCAATATATTAATTACATTACATTCATCTTGAGAATCCATAGATACTTACAGTAAAACCTTCCTGGTA
Source organism: Bombina bombina (assembly GCF_027579735.1). NCBI lineage: Eukaryota > Metazoa > Chordata > Amphibia > Anura > Bombinatoridae > Bombina > Bombina bombina. The sequence goes on from NC_069509.1 coordinate 200,531,637, forward strand.
TAGCTATATATATATCTTACTCATCCAATAAATTAAAATAAGTTTTAACCTCTTCTGGATCACTGAAAACGTTTATACCTTCTAAACCAGTGTATTTCAACTTAGCTGGATACATTACTACTGCTTTGTGTCCAGCTGCTATTAATTTTGTACAAAGTGGTGTAGTTTTCCTTCTCTTGTTTAAAGTCTCAAAAGAATACCTCACTGAAGATTAAAATCTTTTTCCCATCTATCTCTAGGCGCACTTTTTTTCTAACAAGATTTGTAAAATTGATTTTGTCTTAAAAATCTAAAAACTTGGCTATCACTGGTCTGCATCTTTGATCATTGGAAAATCCTTTCAAGATACCAATTTTATGGACTCTTGATTTTTAAACAGAAGCTCTTTTCCAAAAATCCTAATATTTTAGGTAGCTGATATGAAAAATTCCTGCAAATCTTTATACTTATTACCCTCTTCAAGACTTCTAATTCCAACATTATTTCTGTGGGCTCTGTTATTATTATTATCGGTTATTTGTAGAGCACCAACAGATTCCGCAGTTCTCCAAGTCCTCGATTTTTGAGGCCATCTCAGTAATTTGTGTAATATTTTTGTTCTGCATCAATTCTAATCTATTTTGACTGTCTTCTAGCTCAAATATTTGTTCCTCTGCTTCATGCATTTGTTCCCACAAACCCAAGTCATTTGACCGAAGGGAAATAGAGAAAAAAGGAATAACACAAGGTAGAGGTGTCTGAGGTTTAGTCAAAAATAACCGTCTTAAAATAAAGGGTGGGTCCGTGGACTCACCATATACAGAAATAAATTTATCAGGTAAGTATAAATTTTCTTTTCTTTCCTAAGATATGGTGAGTCCACGGCTTCATCAATTACTGTTGGGAACCAATACCCAAGCTAGAGGACACAGATGAATAGGGAGGGACAAGACAGGGAACCTAAACAGAAGGCACCACCGCTTGAAAAACCTTTCTCCAAAAAGACGCCTCGTCCGAGGCAAAAAAAAAATCAAATTTGTAACATTTGGAAAAAAGTATGCAAATAGAACCAATTTGCAGCCTTGCAAATCTACTCCACAGAAGCTTTATTTTTAAAAACCAAGGAGAGGAGACAGCTCTTGTGGAATGAGCCGTAATAATCTCTGGAGGCTGCTGACCAGCAGTCTCAAACAAAACAAAATATACTTCTCAACCATAGAGAAAGAGAAGTAGCAGAAGCTTTCTGACCTTTACGTCTCCCAGAGAACCAAACAAACAGGGCAGTAGACTAGCGGAAATCCTTAGACGCCTGTAAATACAATTTTTAAAGCACGCATAACCTCCAAGTTATCTTATGGTAAATCTTTCTAGTAACTGGCTTGTGAGCATGAATCACAGTCTCAATGACGATTCAGAAAAAAACACGCTTAGACAGAACTAAGCGTTCAACCAAGCAGTCAGCTTCAGAGAAACAAGATTTGGATGAAGGAAGGGACCCTGAATCAGAAGGTCCTTCCTCAGAGGCAGTCTCCAAGGTGGGAGAGATGACATTTCTCTAGGTCTGCATACCAGATCCTGTGAGGCCACACAGGGGCTAAAAGAATCACTGATGCTCTCCCCTGTTTGATTCGCCAGAACATCTAACAGGGCGGTCTGCAGATCACTTGACCATGAACCGTACCTTGGAAGCATTGCATTCTGCCAAAACGCCCTCAGAAGTCAACTCCAGTACCCCCCATTAGAGTGTTTACCTAGAGAACACCTCCAGATGGAGAGCCCACTCCCCGGGATGAAATATGTCTGTTCAGAAGTCCGATTCCCAATTGTTCACCCCTTGAAAGTGGATGACAGACAGCAATTGTGAGCTTCCGCCCAATGAACAATCCAAGTCACCTCCAACATGGCTAAGGAACTCCAAGTTCCTCACAGGTGGTTTATGTAAACCAGTGAGGTGATATTGTCTGACTGGAACCAAACTAAGGACGACTGAGGCCAAGCCATCAGAGCATTGTAAATCACTCTCAGCTCCAAGATGTTAAAGAGGAGAGCATACACTTCAGAGTCCATAATGCGCCTGAAATAAGTCCCAGACTGCTTCCCAGCCCAGCAGGTTGGCGTTCATAAGCCACATCACCAATGACAATGTCTACAGAAGCACGCACCCTGAGACAGATACTCTCTTGTCAACTGATCTAGATCTATCCTCTGAGACAGATCTAAATGTTCTCCATTTTATGGAAAAAAGCAAAGGGAATGGATGTCCATGGTAACCCTCAGACCAATTCCCTCCATACATGGAGTCACTGAACAGTGAAGGAAAATCAACTGCAGCTAGATCCAAACTCCCAATCTTCTGGTTGCAAGATGGCTAAGCTACCTCTCGGACCATTAGAGCTTGCTGTTGGCAGGACAGTAGACTGCAGAAAGAGGAAAAGATATAAATTCTTGATTATCTGACCTCTGTTAGAAATCTTCTCCTATATAGATAACCTATTAAGGTTCCCAAATAAATCACCCTTGTAGATGGAACAAGGGAACTCTTCTCCAGATTCACTTCCCATCCATGGGAAGGTAGATTGGCCAAGATCTATTGAAAGAAGGAAGGATGACACTGGAACCATATATTGTCCAAAAAAGCACTCTTGCAATATCTCAAGACCTAAAAGTCTTTCAAGGATGACAGAACTCAAAAACTTGAGAAGATCCCGAATCATGGGAACAATAAATACACATCCTTCAGGTCTATGTTTGTTATGAACAGGCCCTTTAAAACCAAAGGAGAATGGATACTACTTTGAAAGACAGAACCTGAGAAACTTGAGGTAAATACCTTGATCCCGTTCCCAGACTGGGACTGGAACTGGAACTATCACTCCCACACTACCTGGATTGCAGATACTCTAGAAGGAGAAATCATCCCCTGAGAGGAAATCTTTGATTGTACTCCAAAAGACATGAATGACCCTGCAGAAAGAGGAAAATAAATTTTTTCCTTTAGTCTTACTCTCTTGATGTGTGGTAGAAAAACCATTTTTTTCACCTGAAAAGTCAAAGGATAATTCTGCCAGACCAAGTCCAAACAAGGTCTCATCCTTGAAAGGAAATGCCGGAAGCGTGGATTTGGTAGAAACACAAAATATTGAACCTGCCACTGCAGAACTATAAAGCCTAGGCTGTACCACAAAGCCACAGGTAGGCTTCTCAGCTGACCAAGAGTTCAGCCACAATGCCTGGTGGCTAGCACAGCAAGTCTAATAAGACAAAGCATTGTTCTAAATTAACAATTAAACCTCCAGCTTCTTATCCATGGATCCGTAAAGGAGCTCCATAGAGATCGAATTTCTCTGAGCCATAGTAGAAAAACTCCCTTCTACTTAGAGCACTTTGCATTTTAATGGAGACAGCAACAAGAAAATCTTTAAAGGACCGTAAACAGGGAGAAAGGTATCCCTAGCTTCTCCTATTCCTGTGAAAATATCCAAGCACGTCTAGAAACACTTCCTCATAGGAAGGAACATCATAGAAATTATAACTTTTGAAAGTTTTGTGAACTTTGACAACGACAGGGGTATCAATGTCGTCCAAGTAGCTAAAACCTCCTTTAATAATACACAAGGTGTTCAAGCATACATCTGAAGGAGACCCCGTCAGCATCAGATGAAGGAATTATACTGTCCGAATCTGAGATTTTTTTTAAAAAATTTTTTAAATAGTTTTTATTGAGGTTTTGAAAAAAGTTACAAACAAGGGTCATCTTTAGACAATAATAACATGATAACAAGATAACAATAAGACATACATTATTGAGGCATTAACATAATCTAATAGCTGAGAGGTAACAGCTCTGGACACAGAGTCAGAGCCTTTCTGGAGAGATGTATGTACTATAACCATGAAGTATATAGCTATGTCCAAATTCCAACTGCCTACGTGGAAATAAAGGAATCTACAGTATGAAGATGGAAGTGATATTCCAAAACATGGTTAACTTGTATGTTTATAAAAAAGATGATGGATTTTATAATGAAACCTCTATTTTATATTATATAGATAGGAAAAATGAAAAATGATCCCCTCCTGGCCAGAAAGAGCTTTCATACAGTTATCTATTCAAATAAGATTGGGGTAAGAGGGGAATTAGCTTTTTTTTTATCTTGGTCACTCATAGACCACAATATACAAGGAAGGGGGAAAGGAGTGCAGCGGGCAAGAGCCGCTCTAATTGAAGTAAGGGGGGGGGGATGGGGGGCGGAGCCATTTAGAATGTCAAAGTAGTAGAGTGGAGGGTATAGATGCAGGTCCCACTACATGGCTAGGAAAAGTGGCCCCATAATGAGCAGTATAAGAAAAACAAATAAGTCATGTACAAATATGTTAAATAAGGTCTGTTGGGGTCCACTAATACGTCAGTATCATAATTATGCAAGGGGACCACAGTATAATGTACATATTTAGGACAGCAATGACACAGGTGTTTTACTGCCTGCAATCGGCTAACATGCCCTAAGGACATAGGAGAGTAAGCGTATTAGAGTATATGGCTAGAGTCTATATATATATTAGCAAAGTTTGTTATCGCTATATGCCAGGATTAGATAGTGAAATAGAAAAAGCTGTATTGGGGAGTCATTGATACAGTGAGATAATAGGATAAATATCACATATATACAACTAGGTATTAGATTTATATCAGACTATAATATACATCTGTGAATTAGGCCTCTAAAACACATAATGTGGAAAATGACTCTGACATATCAAACTGAGCGTTAGATATTCCAATGCAAAGTCATAACACATAACAGGTTATTAAAAATATCAGAGTCATGTAAAGAGAAAGCAGACAATATATGATTATATAGGTTGATGCTATGTGAGGCAGAATAGGTGTTATTATATACAGCCTGGTATAAAACTCTGACATCAGGTGGGTTATAACACGGTAGAGTAGCGTAAAAAAAATAAAAAGGAAATCTACTCTCAAGCCTTCTATTATTACCACTTAACTAAATAACCTGTAAAAGGCTTATGTGTCTCTACCCTAGATAAAAGAGCGCTAACTAAGGTGGATTAGGAAACTTCTATTCACAGAATAATTAAGTAAACACAACTTATACATAACAAACACCACATCAGACCTGTAAATGATATCATCATTAATGTTGGTCTGTAAGGCTGGGAAATAACTGACGGCTCTGCAGAAGACATGTAACATCTATGGTTCTGAAGATTAAACTGGTAACCATAACCAGGCCGGCTCTAGATAAGAATAAAATATGTAGAACCCAACTATACAATAATAACCATGATTGCAGAGGTGTATGGTGATATCAATATTACTTCCTGTATTACCAGAGTGAGCTTTGGGAGCAACTGAGGCTGAATTTTAAACTCCTCTCACGAGTGAATAGATGCGAGCATTATATATCCTGCATATCAGTATAAAATTTAAGAAAAGAACACAAACATAATAATAACAGTGATATAACATACAATGAGCTTAGTTACATTGAGAAAATATGCTGAAGATGCTAGTTGGAAGGTCTGGACTCCAGGTCATTACAGGTTTAAGCTACAAAATGTAATAACAGAGCGAGTTGTTAAAGTAAAAAAAAAAAGAAACAGACTGGGTACCGGTTTAATAACAACAGTAAGGTAACGGTCCTTTCTTCTATATGAGTATTGATAAATATTTATCAGACACTGATATTAGTTATAGATAAATTTAGACCATGTAGCATTCATTTGTAATATGGATTTCTTAAATTTAAACATTTTGCTATAGTTAGGGAGACTATGGAGCCAAAAAGCCTGAGTGAAATAGGTGACCAATAAACATACAAATAAACAGCTTAGATCAAAATAAGAGACCCAGTCTAACTAGGGAGACTAAAGTATCCTCCGACTTTACAGCCATCATAAATGTCTCACAGAGCCTATAAATATCTGCTGGGGCCCTGGCTGTCTTAGGCAAACATGGTGATAAAACAAAAACCGTAATAGAAATCAGTTGGTGTGAACATATCCATATTGCATTCAAAGATCAGTGTGTCATGAGATGATTTGTATCACAAATCAAAGAGGCTTGTCTCACTTGTCCCATAAGACGATCCAGGCCGTTGTGGACTCCTGTAAGAGCTGTCCTTTAGCCAATGCCAGAGACCGATGCGACACCAGTCCCTAAGCGCTGCACCGAAGCAAAGGAATTACAGGACCATGAAGAAAAGTACCGTGTAGCCTCTCTATGCCATGAGGATGGGAGATCGCAGATGTCCAACCGTCCCGGAGGCGGAAGACCCAATTCCCCACCACGGAGCAGCCTATGTGAAGTCACTCCCATACGATCTTCCAAGTGAGTGCCCAGATCCGGATCTTCAACCGGCTTAATCACCGGAACAGCAAACTTAGGAACCAGATCTCTTAGGTTAGTTAGCAGATTCTTGCGACTTGGGGGAAAATGCTGCCTGTGTGAATCTGTGAGAACAGTAGCTGTTTTCAGGGGAACAGAGATTTCCAGGTCACTGAGGGGCCGCTTACCAGTAATGCTAGAGGGTCTTAGCTTGTCGCCGCCATCTTGCCTCTCGTGTGGAGCTGAGAACTGTTCCCAGAGTTGCAGGAGTAAAGAGTTCATTTCTGAAAAGTGATCCTCCAAGATCTCACTGAAACGGTCCTCAAACCTTTGTAGTGCGGCCTCCGGATCCATTTCTTGAATGATAAAAGAAGGGTTCTTCCCAGATGTTATGAGGGATTATGCTCAGACTGCTCCGTCAGCTAGAGCAGGCCCCAAACTCTGATTTGATGCGTACAGCTTCATAAACCGCTGATTAAAGATTTGTTTGTGAGATGGTTAGCGGAGATGATTGCCCTTGACTTCTGAGGAGTTTGAAAGTCCAAGTCACTCAAAAAATATATTTATGTTCATCATTAATTAGATAAAGTATAGGAGCTCCATAAAGATACGTCTTCTCTCTTTGCTAGTTAGCTCCGGCCCCCGAATCTGAGATTTTAACAGAAGCTACCAGCAAATTCTCCTCACCGGCTTAGGAGAGTGAGCAACCTGTGTAGCAGAAACCTTACTATCTGAATCTTTAAAATGTCCTCTTGCGTTTTCCCTGAAGGATAGGAAAGGCAGATAAAGTTGCAGATGATACCTGAGCTGCAAACTCTGCTGGCAATACACTACTCCAGGAGATTGAGAGGAACTGCAGGGCACTGCATGTGACGCCATAGAGGCTTGGGACGGATAAGGAGAAAGCTGTGGCATTGCCTGAAAAGCATCATCCTGGGAGACATAAGGCTCATAGGGTCACATCTATCTGTACTTTCATTAGATAGGTGAAAAACTGCAGCACAGAATTGAATATGTAAATACTCTCTAAAATAAAATAAATCCTGAGAAACATGAGGCTCAACATAATAATATCTTTATTCTTGCTAAAGATTTACTCTAACGTGAAGGATAGGTAATGCATATAAAATCAATCTTATCCTCACGATCCGGAAGCATTTATTCCTTAGGAAAAGAGTTCTAGGAATGAATGCACATGTCTCTTTAAGAAATCTTAAAAAGGATTTGCTACAGTGAATTGAAAGGTGAAAGCCATCTAAAAACCCTAAATTAAGGTCTTATGTAAAAAAACTCTGCTTTCTATATAAGCACAGCAGATAAATGTATTAAATCACTGCACAATAGTGCTGACTGGCTATAAAAAGCTTGGTACTAAACCATTTCTTTATTAATGTGCCACCACTATTGTACTGAAACTGACAGACTGAGATATTGATGGCTGAAGACCTTAGCTATAATTGGCTTTATTAGGGAACCCTCCCAAGCAGCGCCCACAGAACCCCGCTCCGTTCTCTTAGTTGAGAGCTGCTAAAGTGACCATGTGCACTTCTTACACAAGTGCCATAATAATACAAGTGCCTTGTCGGTGTGCCGTGAATGCGGCGTTCTGAGAAAAGTGTGGAGTTAACACTGGTTCAGTAAAAGCCCAAAATGGCGTTGCTTCATGAAATGGCAAGAGAATGAAACGCGCATACATCGCGCTTCATTCTGCCGATAAACTGGGCCATGAAAGAACAAAATGTTCGGGAAGGGCACATTACCAACAGAGCCTTAGTTATTTCCAGAGTTGGACTAAACTGCCCTATAGGAGTGACGCCGCTAAGTGAGCACGCTATCCTAACAGAATCCAGCCAGGTTAATAAAAAGTGGTGTTTCCTAAATAAATCTGGACCTGTGTAATTCATATGTCATATAACACAGAAAAAAATCTAAGCCCCAACAAAAATGAACTCCTTCCTAGACTAGGAGGAGATTAACCCTTAAGTCCCCTATGGTCACAGTCAAAAGTGCCTGCCCACTGCCAGAAAAATCCTTCATAAAGGATATTGTGTCCCATATAAAATGCAAATTGGAGTCCTTAACCCCTTCAGTGCCATCCTCCTAGCCCCAGAAGACAAAAGGCACTTACCTGCACATCTAGCTGTCCGGCAGGAGGACAGCTCACCCAGCATGAAAGGAAGCCATTCCTTACAGAGACAAAGAACAGAGCAAACCTACTCAGGCTTTCTATACCAGGGCAGCACTATATTAGGAAAACGCAGCGAAGCCCACTTCACAAGTTCCTAACTGCTTAAAAGCCACCACTGCCCTACTGAAGAGACTAACGTGGAGCACAGCTAGACCCAATCTTGAGAGAAAAGATCAGAGCAAACCTACTCTGGCTTTCAAAATAATAAAATATTAATTGAAGTGAAATAAATCCAATATTCTTCAGACACCAAAACTTCACCTCCTGATTTGACTGGATTGTTATGCTCGGCACGGTTTGACTGGATTGTTATACTCGGCACGGTGTGACAGGATTGTTATACTCGGCACGGTGTGACTGGATTGTTATACTCGGCTAGGCCAGCCGAATGTCCTGACGACCAATTGACTATTGGGAGAAGCTTACCCATATACTCCAAGCCGGAAGGCTTAAAGGGATACTAACCCCACATTTTTTATTTCATGATTCAGATAGAGCATGCAATTTTAACCAACTTTCTAATTTACTCCTATTATCAATTTTTCTTTGTTCTCATGTTATCTTGATTTGAAAAAGCAGAAATAAAAGGTTAGGAGCGGGCCCATTTTTAGTTCAGCACATCGGTAGCGCTTGCTGATTGGTTTGCTACATTTAGCCACAAATCAGCAAGTGCTACCCAGGTTCTGAACAAAAAATGGTCCGGCTCTAAAGCTTACAGTACTGCTTTTTCAAATCAAGATAACATGAGAACAAAGAAAAATTGATAATAGGAGTAAATTAGAAAGGTGCTTAACATCTCATGCTCTATCTGAATCATGAAAGAAAAAAATTGGGTTTAGTATCCCTTTAACACTAGCAACCAGCATTAGCAGTAACGCTGTCTGGACGACATGCATGCAGACCAGGAGTACTGTGATCGAACACTGCAGTGATGCAGATCGTGAATCACTGTGAAGATTGGCGAGATCCAACAGTTTTCAGTCCCACTATAAGGGTCCCTTATGCAAGGGTAAGCCCTCAGTAGATTGTACCCCATGAGTGGGAGAGTGGATGGCTGCATAACATACGTTCACTCTTGGCTGGTCGAAAGTGCATGAATTCCATGAACTGCTTCCCTGCTGCACAATTGATCGACACTGCTCAGAATGCATGAACTGCTTCACTTTTACTAACATATGAGAGATTATTTGCTTTCTGCTTGGAGGTACTAATTCATAGCTTATATCAGAGGTTTTCAAAGTCTCACACAGTGGGCCTCCCCTTTGGCAAAAACTTTCAAGATGAGCCCCCCATTGCATTGAATTGCTTATAGTTTATTTATTAAAATTGCAGGATGATGACAATTTAAAGAAATATCACACACAAGCAAACACACACAAAAAAATAATTTTAACATTCATTTTAATCACTAGACATAGTTATGCATGTACAGCAGTGTTTACAATTTTTCATTTTAAAGCAGCATGAATATTATGCCTTGCTGGCTGCTGCCCTCATTGCCACTCACCAGGGCTTTTAATCTTAGATAAGGTCACTATTTGTTGCATGTTTCAGTAATTTAGCCAACTTATCTAAGGGTTATATGTGGGAAGTTTGTGTGCTGGGTCCCTGTCACTATAACAGTGATAGCCACCCAATATTATTCAGAGCTGCACTAACAACCCAGAGGGTCCAACATGGCCCCACTATAAGTTTACCCCTCCAATACAACAGCTACATTTAGCCTCCTTGCATTGACAGTATACATCCCTTTATTGTTTTATGTGTACTACATAATAGCACCCCAGTCACTTCCACTGGCCTCAGAGAAGTCTACCCAGAAGCGCAATGAATACATTGGGGTGATTAAATCAATGTCTGTCCGGCATGATACGCAACAGGGCCGATAAAATCAATATCTGTCTGGCATGATACGCTACAGGGCCGATAAAATCAATGTCTGTCCGGCATGATACGCTACAGGGCCGATAAAATCAATGTCTGTCCGGCATGATACGCTACAGGGCCGATAAAATCAATGTCTGTACGGCATGATACGCTACAGGGCTGATAAAATCAATGTCTGTCCGACATGGTACGCTACGGGGCCGATAAAATCAATGTCTGTCCGACATGATACACTACAGGGCCGATAAAATCAATGTCTGTCCGACATGATACGCTATAGGGCCGATAAAATCAATCTCTGTACGGCATGATACGCTACAGGGCCGATAAAATCAATGTCTGTCCGGCATGATACGCTACAGGGCCGATAAAATCAATGTCTGTCCGGCATGATACGCTACAGGGCCGATAAAATCAATGTCTGTCCGGCATGATACGCTACAGGGCCGATAAAATCAATGTCTGTCCGACATGATACACTACAGGGCCGATAAAATCTATGTATATGAGAAAATAACTCATTGTCTAAATCATTTACAAATCTAAACAAGTCAGAAGACTTGCTTTAAACCCAGAAACTCTCGGACTACACTGTTTCCAATGCAGCAAAGGAATCTGGGTAAGATATGCAAATGAGGTTCACAATGACTCACTTTTTTACTTTTAGCCTGCTTTTTAAGACAGACTTCCCTTTATGCCATAGCACTGCTGCATTACACAGCTTTAATGCTTAGCTAGGGTTAGTACAGTGATTTAGACCAATCCCAGGACAGCTGTTTCGTGGTTATTGCCACTCATCAGCTGGGAGTAGGTTGAATCACTGCTTGGTAAAGTTCATTTCTGGGGGAAATTCAACAACAATTAAAATTATGGGGAGGTGAAAAGTGAGTTTAAAACCTAATTTGCATATCTTACCCAGATTCCTTTGCTGCATTGGAAGCAGTGTAGTCAGAGAGTTTCTGGGTTTAAAGCAAGTCTTCTGACTTGTTTAGATTTGTTAATGGTTTACGCAATGAGTTATTTTCTCTATATTTTGTATTTAGTGGAGGATTTTAAACTCACTTTTCGCCTCCCCATAATTTTAATTGTTGTTATATAAATATATACACACACACAGGTATACCTCACTCATACAGCGGGTTAGTGACCGGAGCCCCGCTGTAAAGTGAAAACCACCTTAAAGTGAAACAAGGCGGTTTTAGCTTTCTTTTCACTTGCCAGTGTGTTAAAAACTTGAAAACATGTTTGAACTAACATATATTAGGGATGCAATAGTGCTACGTTTAGTTTAACATTAACACCGCATTCAATAAATACTGTACCTGTAAAATAGTGACAATTACTGCAGTACAATTTGCCAGACTATAGCACTAAGACACAGATTGCACTGTAATGCTGTAAACAGAGTGAACTGTGCATAACAAAATGGTGCCAGTCACTTTTCTCGCAGTCTCACAAAGATTACAGCACTGTTTCAAAATCCTTGGAGGTTAAACTTCAGCTCCACAAAGCGCTGTATTAGCGAAGCGCTGTAAAGTGAGGTATACCTGTACACACACACACACAAAACCACAATAGACTTTAGCACTAACCTCAGTGACATAGTACATTCTATATCACTTACTCCGTTTGTTTCCTTTATCTTATTCATAATAAAATCATCTAAGATGCAAAACTTTAACCCTACAGATTTATAAAAAAACAGAATTTATGTTTACCTGATAAATTACTTTCTCCAACGGTGTGTCCGGTCCACGGCGTCATCCTTACTTGTGGGATATTCTCTTCCCCAACAGGAAATGGCAAAGAGCCCAGCAAAGCTGGTCACATGATCCCTCCTAGGCTCCGCCTACCCCAGTCATTCGACCGACGTTAAGGAGGAATATTTGCATAGGAGAAACCATATGTTACCGTGGTGACTGTAGTTAAAGAAAATAAATTATCAGACCTGATTAAAAAAACCAGGGCGGGCCGTGGACCGGACACACCGTTGGAGAAAGTAATTTATCAGGTAAACATAAATTCTGTTTTCTCCAACATAGGTGTGTCCGGTCCACGGCGTCATCCTTACTTGTGGGAACCAATACCAAAGCTTTAGGACACGGATGAAGGGAGGGAGCAAATCAGGTCACCTAAATGGAAGGCACCACGGCTTGCAAAACCTTTCTCCCAAAAATAGCCTCAGAAGAAGCAAAAGTATCAAACTTGTAAAATTTAGAAAAAGTGTGCAGTGAAGACCAAGTCGCTGCCTTACATATCTGATCAACAGAAGCCTCGTTCTTGAAGGCCCATGTGGAAGCCACAGCCCTAGTGGAGTGAGCTGTGATTCTTTCAGGAGGCTGCCGTCCGGCAGTCTCATAAGCCAATCGGATAATGCTTTTAATCCAGAAGGAGAGAGAGGTAGAAGTTGCTTTTTGACCTCTCCATTTACCAGAATAAACAACAAACAAAGACGAAGTTTGTCTGAAATCCTTAGTAGCTGCTAAGTAAAATTTGAGAGCACGAACTACATCCAAGTTGTGCAACAAACGTTCCTTCTTTGAAACTGGATTAGGACACAAAGAAGGCACAACTATCTCCTGGTTAATGTTTTTGTTAGAAACAACTTTTGGAAGAAAACCAGGTTTAGTACGCAAAACCACCTTATCTGCATGGAACACCAGATAAGGAGAAGAACACTGCAGAGCAGATAATTCTGAAACTCTTCTAGCAGAAGAAATTGCAACCAAAAACAAAACTTTCCAAGATAATAACTTAATATCAACGGAATGTAAGGGTTCAAACGGAACCCCCTGAAGAACTGAAAGAACTAGGTTGAGACTCCAAGGAGGAGTCAAAATTTTGTAAACAGGCTTGATTCTAACCAGAGCCTGAACAAAGGCTAGAACATCTGGCACAGCTGCCAGCTTTTTGTGAAGTAACACAGACAAGGCAGAAATCTGTCCCATCAAGGAACTTGCAGATAATCCTTTTTCCAATCCTTCTCGAAGGAAGGATAGACTCTTAACCTTGTCCCAAGGGAATCCTGCAGATTCACACCAACAGATATACCAAATTATGTGGTAATTTTTCTGGTTACAGGCTTTCAGGCCTGAACAAGAGTATTAATAACAGAATCTGAGAACCCTCGCTTTGATAAGATCAAGCGTTCAATCTCCAAGCAGTCAGCTGGAGTGGGTCGAACGGACCTAGAACAAGAAGGTCTCGTCTCAAAGGTAGCTTCCATGGTGGAGCCGATGACATATTCACCAGATCTGCATACCAAGTCCTGCGTGGCCACGCAGGAGCTATCAAAATCACCGACGCCCTCTCCTGATTGATCCTGGCTACCAGCCTGGGGATGAGAGGAAACGGCGGGAACACATAAGCTAGTTTGAAGGTCCAAGGTGCTACTAGTGCATCCACTAGAGCCGCCTTGGGATCCCTGGATCTGTACCCGTAGTAAGGAACTCTGAAGTTCTGACGAGAGGCCATCAGATCCATGTCTGGAATGCCCCACGGTTGAGTGACTTGGGCAAAGATTTCCGGATGGAGTTCCCACTCCCCCGGATGCAATGTCTGACGACTCAGAAAATCCGCTTCCCAATTTTCCACTCCTGGGATGTGGATAGCAGACAGGTGGCAGGAGTGAGACTCCGCCCATAGAATGATTTTGGTCACTTCTTCCATCGCTAGGGAACTCCTTGTTCCCCCCTGATGGTTGATGTATGAACTTGGCCCTCGCTAGCTGAGGCCAAGCTTTGAGAGCATTGAATATCGCTCTCAGTTCCAGAATATTTATCGGTAGAAGAGATTCTACCCGAGACCAAAGACCCTGAGCTTTCAGGGATCCCCAGACCGCGCCCCAGCCCATCAGACTGGCGTCGGTCGTGACAATGACCCACTCTGGTCTGCGGAAGGTCATCCCTTGTGACAGGTTGTCCAGGGACAGCCACCAACGGAATGAGTCTCTGGTCCTCTGATTTACTTGTATCTTCGGAGACAAGTCTGAATAGTCCCCATTCCACTGACTGAGCATGAACAATTGTAATGGTCTTAGATGAATGCGCACAAAAGGAACTATGTCCATTGCCGCTACCATCAAACCTATCACTTCCATGCACTGCGCTATGGAAGGAAGAGGAACGGAATGAAGTATCCGACAAGAGTCTAGAAGTTTTGTTTTTCTGGCTTCTGTCAGAAAAATCCTCATTTCTAAGGAGTCTATTATAGTTCCCAAGAAGGGAACCCTCGTTGACGGAGATAGAGAACTCTTTTCCACGTTCACTTTCCATCCGTGAGATCTGAGAAAGGCCAGGACAATGTCCGTGTGAGCCTTTACTTGAGGAAGGGACGACGCTCGAATCAGAATGTCGTCCAAGTAAGGTACTACAGCAATGCCCCTTGGTCTTAGCACCGCCAGAAGGGACCCTAGTACCTATGAGAAAATCCTAGGAGCAGTGGCTAATCCGAAAGAAAACGCCACGAACTGGAAATGCTTGTCCAGGAATGCAAACCTTAGGAACCGATGATGTTCCTTGTGGATAGGAATATGTAGATACGCATCCTTGAAATCCACCTTGGTCATGAATTGACCTTCCTGGATGGAAGGAAGAAGTGTTCGAATGGTTTCCATCTTGAACGATGGAACCTTGAGAAACTTGTTCAAGATCTTGAGATCTAAGATTGGTCTGAACGTTCCCTCTTTTTTGGGAACTATGAACAGATTGGAGTAGAACCCCATCCCTTGTTCTCCTAATGGAACAGGATGAATCACTCCCATTTTTAGCAGGTCTTCTACCCAATGTAAGAATGCCTGTCTTCTTATGTGGTCTGAAGACAACTGAGACCTGTGGAACCTCCCCCTTGGAGGAAGCCCCTTGAACTCCAGAGAATAACCTTGGGAGACTATTTCTAGCGCCCAAGGATCCAGAACATCTCTTGCCCAAGCCTGAGCGAAGAGAGAGAGTCTGCCCCCCACCAGATCCGGTCCCGGATCGGGGGCCCGCATTTCATGCTGTCTTGGTAGCAGTGGCAGGTTTCCTGGCCTGCTTTCCTTTGTTCCAGCCTTGCATAGGTCTCCAGGCTGGATTGGCTTGAGAAGTATTACCTTCCTGCTTAGAGGACGTAGCCCTTGGGGCTGATCCGTTTCTGCGAAAGGGACGAAACTTAGGTTGAAAAGACCTATCCTGAGGAAGGGCGTGGCCCTTGCCCCCAGTGATATCAGAGATAATCTCTTTCAAGTCAGGGCCAAAGAGTGTTTTCCCCTTGAAAGGAATGTCAAGCAATTGTTCTTGGAAGACGCATCCGCTGCCCAAGATTTTAACCAAAGCGCTCTGCGCCACAATAGCAAACCCAGAATTTTTTCGCCGCTAACCTAGCCAATTGCAAGGTGGCGTCTAGGGTGAAAGAATTAGCCAATTTAAGAGCACGAATTCTGTCCATAATCTCCTCATAAGAAGAAGAATTACTAATAATCGCCTTTCCTAGCTCATCAAACTAGAAACACGCGGCTGCAGTGACAGGGACAATGCATGCAATTGGTTGTAGAAGGGAACCTTGCTGAACAAACATCTTTTTTAGCAGACCTTCTAATTTTTTATCCATAGGATCTTGGAAAGCACAACTATCTTCTATGGTATAGTGGCGCGCTTGTGTAGAGTAGAAACCGCCCCCTCGACCTTGGGGACTGTCTGCCATCAGTCCTTTCTGGGGTCGACTATAGGAAAACAATTTTTTAAATATGGGGGGAGGTACTAAAGGTATACCGGGCCTGTCCCATTCTTTACTAACAATGTACGCCACCCGCTTGGATATAGGAAAAGCTTCGGGGGGCCCCGGGGCCACTAAGAACTTATCCATTTTACATAATGGTTCTGGAATGACCAGATAATCACAATCATCCAAATTGGATAACACCTCCTTAAGCAGAGCGCGGAGATGTTCCAACTTAAATTTAAAAGTAATCACATCAGGTTCAGCTTGTTGAGAAATGTTTCCTGAATCTGAAATTTCTCCCTCAGACAAAACCTCCCTGGCCCCCTCAGACTGGTGTAGGGGCCCTTCAGAAACCATATCATCAGCGTTCTCATGCTCTACAGAATTTTCTAAAACAGAGCAGTCGCGCTTTCGCTGATAAGTGGGCATATTGGCTAAAATGTTTTTGATAGAATTATCCATTACAGCCGTTAAATGTTGCATAGTAAGGAGTATTGGCGCACTAGATGTACTAGGGGCCTCCTGTATGGGCAAGACTGGTGTAGACGAAGGAGGGGATGATGCAGTACCATGCTTACTCCCCTCACTTGTGGAATCATCTTGGGCATCATTTTTACTAAATTTTTTTATGACATAAAATACATATAGTTAAATGAGAAGGAACCTTGGTTTCCCCACAGTCAGAACACAATCTATCTGGTAGTTCAGACATGTTAAACAGGCATAAACTTGATAACAAAGCACAAAAAACGTTTTAAAATAAAACCGTTACTGTCACTTTAAATTTTAAACTAAACACACTTTATTACTGCAATTGCGAAAAAGTATGAAGGAATTGTTCAAAATTCACCAAAATTTCACCACAGTGTCTTAAAGCCTTAAAAGTATTGCACACCAAATTTGGAAGCTTTAACCCTTAAAATAACGGAACCGGAGCCGTTTTTATATTTAACCCCTTTACAGTCCCTGGAATCTGCTTTGCTGAGACCCAACCAAGCCCAAAGGGGAATACGATACCAAATGATGCCTTCAGAAAGACTTTTCTATGTATCAGAGCTCCACACACATGCAGCTGCATGCCATGCTGTCCTCAAAAACAAGTGCGCCATACCGGCGCGAAAATGAGGCTCTGACTATGATTAGGGAAAGCCCCTAAAGAATAAGGTGTCTAAAACAGTGCCTGCCGATATAATCATATCAAAATACCCAGAATAAATGATTCCTCAAGGCTAAATATGTGTTAATAATGAATCGATTTAGCCCAGAAAAAGTCTACAGTCTTAATAAGCCCTTGTGAAGCCCTTATTTACTATCTTAATAAACATGGCTTACCGGATCCCATAGGGAAAATGACAGCTTCCAGCATTACATCGTCTTGTTAGAATGTGTCATACCTCAAGCAGTAAGAGACTGCACACTGTTCCCCCAACTGAAGTTAATTGCTCTCAACAGTCCTGTGTGGAACAGCCATGGATTTTAGTTACGGTGCTAAAATCATTTTCCTCATACAAACAGAAA
Organism: Bombina bombina; assembly: GCF_027579735.1. Taxonomy (NCBI): domain Eukaryota; kingdom Metazoa; phylum Chordata; class Amphibia; order Anura; family Bombinatoridae; genus Bombina; species Bombina bombina. The sequence continues at coordinate 200,549,255 of NC_069509.1, forward strand.
TCTTCATCTCTTTTCTGTTTCTGAGTAAATAGTACATACCAGCACTATTTTAAAATAACAAACTCTTGATTGAATAATAAAAACTACAGTTAAACACTAAAAAACTCTAAGCCATCTCCGTGGAGATGTTGCCTGTACAACGGCAAAGAGAATGACTGGGGTAGGCGGAGCCTAGGAGGGATCATGTGACCAGCTTTGCTGGGCTCTTTGCCATTTCCTGTTGGGGAAGAGAATATCCCACAAGTAAGGATGACGCCGTGGACCGGACACACCTATGTTGGAGAAACAAAAAATAATAATTTGGCTGCCGTGTCAAAATTTTACTTAAGTAATTAAAGTTCTGGAGAGAAACTGTTGTTTGGCAAAGCCTCCAGGGGGCTCCTGCAGAGTGCTTTATTCATTTAATGAGGAGATCTAATTAAAAAGTTACACAGTAATTAGAAGAGTTTGTGATTTGATAGTTACAGAAATCTATAAGGAGACAGTACCCAAAATAACAAGTTCACATTTGTTACAACTCCCTTTATGAGACTAATTATAGGCTCCACGCAAACTCAGTTATGAGCTTGTGGCTACAGACAAAATAAATACTATATACACGTTTTATTTATTATTTATTCAGATTACAACTGTCCTTTGTCCTCTCACCAACATATCTAAATATCTCTCCCAAGGCCTGTAATCTGGACACCGCAGGACTAGCTCATGAACACAAACAAGATAACCTGCTTCCCAATTAGTGCGTTAGTCATTTCTTGCAGTTTCATTAGATTTATTCCATCACTGTACAGCACAAAGTCCAATAAAGGGATAGGACAGTAAAAATGAAACTTGCACGATTCAGAGACAGCTGTCACTTTAAGACAATTTAAATTCACATCTATTTTAAAATGTGCTTTGCTCTTTTGGTATCCCTTGCTGAAAAAGAATACGCACATATCCTACACTAGTGGGAGCTGCTGCTGATTGGTGCCTGCACACATTTGTCTCTTGTGATTGGCTAACAAGATGTGCTCCGCTAGCTGTCAGTAGTGCAATGCTGTTCCTTCAAAGAATAACAAGAGAATGAAGCAAACTTGATAAAAGAAGTAATTTGGAAAGTTGTGTAAAATTGTATGTTTGATCTCAATCAAGAAATACATTTTTAGCGTTTTCTGTCCTTTAAAGCAGACACTATAAAGGTTTCAGCTTTGATAGAAACATGATATCAGTATTATCAATTCCCAGTCTCAGAAGTCCTTATCCCTTGTACCTTACAATATGGAAGGTTAACTCCTTAGCCTATTAAGACGTATATATATATATATATATATATATATATATATATATGCTGTGTGGTACTTTGCTTATTGTACTGCATGACATATATACACGTTAAAGCTACAGGGGGATCCAGCAGTCCTGGCTGTTAAGCTCAGTAGGTGCTGGGTGTATAGGAAGAGGTATTAGCAGCAGGTAAGGTCAGTAGGTGCTGGGTGTATAGGAAGAGGTATTAGCAGCAGGTAAGGTCAGTAGGTGCTGGGTGTATAGGAAGAGGTATTAGCAGCAGGTAAGGTCAGTAGGTGCTGGGTGTATAGGAAGAGGTATTAGCAGCAGGTAAGGTCAGTAGGTGCTGGGTGTATAGGAAGAGGTATTAGCAGCAGGTAAGGTCAGTAGGTGCTGAGTGTATAGGAAGAGGTATTAGCAGCAGGTAAGGTCAGTAGGTGCTGGGTGTATAGGAAGAGGTATTAGCAGCAGGTAAGGTCAGTAAGTGCTGGGTGTATAGGAAGAGGTATTAGCAGCAGGTAAGGTCAGTAAGTGCTGGGTGTATAGGAAGAGGTATTAGCAGCAGGTAAGGTCAGTAGGTGCTGGGTGTATAGGAAGAGGTATTAGCAGCAGGTAAGGTCAGTAGGTGCTGGGTGTAAAGGAAGAGGTATTAGCAGCAGGTAAGGTCAGTAGGTGCTGGGTGTATAGGAAGAGGTATTAGCAGCAGGTAAGGTCAGTAGGTGCTGGGTGTATAGGAAGAGGTATTAGCAGCAGGTAAGGTCAGTAGGTGCTGGGTGTAAAGGAAGAGGTATTAGCAGCAGGTAAGGTCAGTAGGTGCTGGGTGTATAGGAAGAGGTATTAGCAGCAGGTAAGGTCAGTAGGTGCTGGGTGTATAGGAAGAGGTATTAGCAGCAGGTAAGGTCAGTAGGTGCTGGGTGTATAGGAAGAGGTATTAGCAGCAGGTAAGGTCAGTAGGTGCTGGGTGTATAGGAAGAGGTATTAGCAGCAGGTAAGGTCAGTAGCTGCTGGGTGTATAGGAAGAGGTATTAGCAGCAGGTAAGGTCAGTAGGTGCTGGGTGTATAGGAAGAGGTATTAGCAGCAGGTAAGGTCAGTAGGTGCTGGGTGTATAGGAAGAGGTATTAGCAGTAGGTAAGGTCAGTAGGTGCTGGGTGTATAGGAAGAGGTATTAGCAGCAGGTAAGATCAGTAGGTGCTGGGTGTATAGGAAGAGGTATTAGCAGCAGGTAAGGTCAGTAGGTGCTGGGTGTATAGGAAGAGGTATTAGCAGCAGGTAAGGTCAGTAGGTGCTGGGTGTATAGGAAGAGGTATTAGCAGCAGGTAAGGTCAGTAGGTGCTGGGTGTATATGAAGATGTATTAGCAGTAGGTAAGGTCAGTAGGTGCTGGGTGTATAGGAAGAGGTATTAGCAGCAGGTAAGGTCAGTAGGTGCTGGGTGTATAGGAAGAGGTATTAGCAGCAGGTAAGGTCAGTAGGTGCTGGGTGTATAGGAAGAGGTATTAGCAGCAGGTAAGGTCAGTAGGTGCTGGGTGTATAGGAAGAGGTATTAGCAGCAGGTAAGTTCAGTAGGTGCTGGGTGTATAGGAAGAGGCATTAGCAGCAGGTAAGTTCAGTAGGTGCTGGGTGTATAGGAAGAGGCATTAGCAGCAGGTAAGGTCAGTAGGTGCTGGGTGTATAGGAAGAGGCATTAGCAGCAGGTAAGGTCAGTAGGTGCTGGGTGTATAGGAAGAGGTATTAGCAGCAGGTAAGGTCAGTAGGTGCTGGGTGTATAGGAAGAGGTATTAGCAGCAGGTAAGGTCAGTAGGTGCTGGGTGTATAGGAAGAGGTATTAGCAGCAGGTAAGGTCAGTAGGTGCTGGGTGTATAGGAAGAGGTATTAGCAGCAGGTAAGGTCAGTAGGTGCTGGGTGTATAGGAAGAGGTATTAGCAGCAGGTAAGGTCAGTAGGTGTTGGGTGTATAGGAAGAGGTATTAGCAGCAGGTAAGGTCAGTAGGTGCTGAGTGTATAGGAAGAGGTATTAGCAGCAGGTAAGGTCAGTAAGTGCTGGGTGTATAGGAAGAGGTATTAGCAGCAGGTAAGGTCAGTAGGTGCTGGGTGTATAGGAAGAGGTATTGGCAGCAGGTAAGGTCAGTAGGTGCTGGGTGTATAGGAAGAGGTATTAGCAGCAGGTAAGGTCAGTAGGTGCTGGGTGTATAGGAAGAGGTATTAGCATCAGGTAAGGTCAGTAGGTGCTGGGTATATAAGAAGAGGTATTAGCAGCAGGTAAGGTCAGTAGGTGCTGGGTGTATAGGAACAGATATTAGCAGTAGGTAAGGTCAGTAGGTGCTGGGTGTATAGGAAGAGGTATTAGCAGCTGGTAAGGTCAGTAGGTGCTGGGTGTATATGAAGAGGTATTAGCAGCAGGTAAGGTCAGTAGGTGCTGGGGGTATAGGAAGAGGTATTAGCAGCAGGTAAGGTCAGTATGTGCTGGGTGTATAGGAAAAGGTATTAGCAGCAGGTAAGGTCAGTAGGTGCTGGGTGTATAGGAAGAGGTATTAGCAGCAGTTAAGGTCAGTAGGTGCTGGGTGTATAGGAAGAGGTATCAGCAGCAGGTAAGGTCAGTAGGTGCTGGGTGTATAGGAAGAGGTATTAGCAGCAGGTAAGGTCAGTAGGTGCTGGGTGTATATAAAGAGGTATTAGCAGCAGGTAAGGTCAGTAGGTGCTGGGTGTATATAAAGAGGTATTAGCAGCAGGTAAGGTCAGTAGGCGCTGGGTGTATAGGAAGAGGTATTAGCAGCAGGTAAGGTCAGTAGGTGCTGGGTGTATAGGAAGAGGTATTAGCAGCAGGTAAGGTCAGTAGGTGCTGGGTGTATAGGAAGAGTTATTAGCAGCAGGTAAGGTCAGTAGGTGCTGGGTGTATAGGAAGAGTTATTAGCAGCAGGTAAGGTCAGTAGGTGCTGGGTGTATAGGAAGAGGTATTAGCAGCAGGTAAGGTCAGTAGGTGCTGGGTGTATAGGAAGAGGTATTAGCAGCAGGTAAGGTCAGTAGGTGCTGGGTGTATAGGAAGAGGTATTAGCAGCAGGTAAGGTCAGTAGGGTGCTGGGTTTATAGGAAGAGGTATTAGAAGCAGGTAAGGTCAGTAGGTGCTGGGTGTATAGGAAGAGGTATTAGCAGCAGGTAAGGTCAGTAGATGCTGGGTGTATAGGAAGAGGTATTAGCAGTAGGTACGGTCAGTAGGTGCTGGGTGTATAGGAAGAGATATTAGCAGCAGGTAAGGTCAGTAGGTGCTGGTGTATAGGAAGAGGTATTAGCAGCAGGTGAGGTCAGTAGGTGCTGGGTGTATAGGAAGAGGTATTAGCAGCAGGTAAGGTCAGTAGGTGCTGGGTGTATAGGAAGAGGTATTAGCAGCAGGTAAGGTCAGTAGGTGCTGGGTGTATAGGAAGAGTTATTAGCTGCAGGTAAGGTCAGTAGGTGCTGGGTGTATAGGAAGAGGTATTAGCAGCAGGTAAGGTCAGTAGCTGCTGTGTGTATAGGAAGAGGTATTAGCAGCAGGTAAGGTCAGTAGGTGCTGGGTGTATAGGAAGAGGTATTAGCAGCAGGTAAGGTCAGTACGTGCTAGGTGTATAGGAAGAGGTATTAGCAGCAGGTAAGGTCAGTAAGTGCTGGGTGTATAGGAAGAGGCATTAGCAGCAGGTAAGGTCAGTAGGTGCTGGGTGTATAGGGAGAGGTATTAGCAGCAGGTAAGGTCAGTAGGTGCTGGGTGTATAGGAAGAAGTATTAGCAGCAGGTAAGGTCAGTAGGTGCTGGGTGTATAGGAAGAGGTATTAGCAGCAGGTAAGGTCATTAGGTGCTGGGTGTATAGGAAGAGGTATTAGCAGTAGGTAAGGTCAGTAGGTGCTGGGTGTATAGGGAGAGGTATTAGCAGCAGGTAAGGTCAGTAGGTGCTGGGTGTATATGAAGATGTATTAGCAGTAGGTAAGGTCAGTAGGCGCTGGGTGTATAGGACGAGGTATTAGCAGCAGGTAAGGTCAGTAGGTGCTGGGTGTATAGGAAGAGGTATTAGCAGCAGGTAAGGTCAGTAGGTGCTGGGTGTATAGGAAGAGGTATTAGCAGCAGGTAAGGTCAGTAGGTGCTGGGTGTATAGGAAGAGGTATTAGCAGCAGGTAAGGTCAGTACGTGCTAGGTGTATAGGAAGAGGTATTAGCAGCAGGTAAGGTCAGTAAGTGCTGGGTGTATAGGAAGAGGCATTAGCAGCAGGTAAGGTCAGTAGGTGCTGGGTGTATAGGAAGAGGTATTAGCAGCAGGTAAGGTCAGTAGGTGCTGGGTGTATAGGAAGAGGTATTAGCAGCAGGTAAGGTCATTAGGTGCTGGGTGTATAGGAAGAGGTATTAGCAGTAGGTAATGTCAGTAGGTGCTGGGTGTATAGGAAGAGGTATTAGCAGCAGGTAAGGTCAGTAGGTGCTGGGTGTATAGGAAGAGGTATTAGCAGCAGGTAAGGTCAGTAGGTGCTGGGTGTATAGGTAGAGGTATTAGCAGCAGGTAGGGCCAGTAGGTATCGCATACAGCCCTTGAGTAAAAGCAGAACTAAACAATAGTGCTTTGGCTACTGCGGGTCGATGGGCAAACAATATGGCACCAACTCAAAAGTCCAGAGGGGAAAACAGGAATGTAACTCATAAAATTAATTAATGGGACATGAAAATCAAAATGATACATCATAATATTATTTAAACTATTTTTCCAATTTACTTCTATTATCTAATTTTCTTTGTTCTATTGGTATCCTTTGTTGAAAAGTATACCTAGGTAGGCTCAGGAGCTGTGAGGTAGCTGCTAATTGGTGGCTGCACATACATGCCTCGTCATTGGCTTAGTGAAGTGCTCAGCTAGCTCCCAGTAAATAATTGCTGCTCTTTCACCAAGGAATACCAAGAGAATGAAGCAAAATTGATAATAGAAGTAAATTATAAGGTTTTTAAAAACTGTATGTTCTATATGAACCACAAAAACAAAAAAAAAATATCTTTAAATCTGTCTCCGTGCCACTAGACAGGAATAGGAAATACAATTTGTTTAATAACCATCATATTATATGTGGCCCCCATGCATTTAGACGTTGGCCATCAATGGTCTAAACAATAAAAATGACGAGAGAAGATGTCAGGACCTTACCATGGAGAACAGATTAACAGGATAGGTTAGAAACTCTCAGGACGTCGGAGAAAACAAGATCACTTGTCTGAATCTGGATGGCAGCAGCTTCAACAGCAATTTGTGGAACAGACTTCAGATGCAGTCGGGGAAAAGGCAATAAGGAGTGCCTGGGATATGCACAAGTATATGCTGAAGATCCATTAAGCCTCAGATAGGAATAACAGCAGCTCGATGGCCCTTCTGACTCTTTTCTATTGTTAAACTCTATTTCTAATGAGAGTCCAGACAAGAGACACGAGAGAGAGACGAGCGAGAGAGACACGAGAGAGAGAGAGAGACACGAGAGAGAGAGAGAGAGAGACACGAGAGAGAGAGAGAGAGAGAGAGACACGAGAGAGAGAGAGAGAGACACGAGAGAGAGAGAGAGAGAGAGACACGAGAGAGAGAGAGAGAGAGAGAGAGAGAGAGAGAGAGACGAGCGAGAGAGACACGAGAGAGAGAGAGAGAGACAAGAGAGAGAGAGAGACAAGAGAGAGAGACAAGAGAGAGAGACAAGAGAGAGAGAGAGAGACAAGAGAGAGAGACACGAGAGAGAGAGAGAGAGAGAGAGAGAGAGAGAGAGAGAGAGACGAGCGAGAGAGACACTGTTATGAGAGAGTATGTGAGAGTGAGAGAGAGATTTAATGTAGATGTAAAAGACTATGGCCCCTATTTATCAAGGGCTGGCGGACCTGATCTGACACTGCGGATCAGGTCCGCCAGACCTTGCTGAATACGGCGAGCAATACGCTCTCCGTATTCAGCATTGCACCAGCAGCTCACAAGAGCTGCTGGTGCAACGCCGCCCCCTGCAGACTCCTGGCCAATTGGCCGCCAGCAGGGGGGTGTCAATTAACCCGATCGGATTGATTTCCGGTGATGTCTGTCCGCCTGCTCAGAGCAGGCGGACAGGTTATGGAGCAGCGGTCTTTGTGACCGCTGCTTCATAACTGCTGTTCCTGGCGAACCTGAAGACTCGCCAGAACCAGAGGCCATCAAGCTCTTTACAGAGCTTGATAACTAGAGGCCAATATCTGAGTTAATGTTTGTCTGATTGCCCAACTCCAGAAGTCAAACCAATGCTGAACCCATAAATCATGATCTACATTCATTACAAAACATATTTATTATTCACATAACTGATATTTTGTGAGGAGGCCCTTCTAGAATAAAACCCACTAGAAAGGTCTTCTTTTAAGGAGGAACATCTGCCATGTGACTGGGCTTGGTCTTCTACTGATGGCTTTGGATTTTAAGATGCCACTGATCTCCTTTTGTTTGCATGTTGTGAGGTTACCTGGCCTCAAGGAGTTTTGTTCTGTGAACAGTGCAGGACTCCGGAGGTCTGATGATGTGCAATACAATGAATGAAATCTGTGGGAGGGAATCAGGCAGCTTTTCCCTTCACTGCCCAGTAAGTGCTGCAAGTTTTTACAATTTGCAAGAGAAAAAAAACGTGTCTGTACTGCAGGAACAATAAAATGGCTCTTTATTGGAGTTTCTCAGTCCCTCCTTCTGGTGGTCAGAAATTCAGCCACTTGGTGACCAGTCTCAGTAAGTTTGTTAGGATTTATTCTCTACGAGTTCAGGTTCTGAAAGTTTCTGTGAGGCCATTTCCTGGACAAGTTCATCCACAAACACTTTAAAAAGCGGCACAGGATCCTACAACCAGAAACAAAAGACATTGCTGCAAACTACCAAAATCTGGGGGAGATCTTCACTGAGAAACTATCAGAGTCATGCAGATAGGACACACATACAAATTCCACCCCTTATGAATGTTCCCGGTTTAAGCACCTAATCGCATCTCATTTCCCCTCCCCAGTTAATATTAGTTTTCACTCTCACGGCAGACTTGGGTCCGTTCCCAGCGTAGTGTAGCTGATCTCATAACTATCCCTATGCACTAACATATGCCCCTGCCCATTTTGTCTTCAGATCCAGCCCGGGAAAGCAGCCAGAGAAGGTCACACTAAGGTCCATCAGATAATAGTTTCATACGTAATATTCAGAACAAGTACAGACATTTATAAATTAGAAGAAAGGTATACAACAACCTGCAGCATATATGTGCTGAGGTCACTGCAAGGGTGACCGTTCCTAGTTCCACTGCACACAGCTCGAGTGTGAGGGTCTCTGAGCATTACTATGCTGTACTCTGTACGCGCAACAGTACTGAGGATTTAACCTCTACATTTGTTCTGCAGCATGAGGCTTCTGAAAGGTTGTACATTGTGTGTGTGTGATGATGCAAAAGCTAATTCTCTGCTCGCGTCACAGACTGAGGGAACATTAACCTCACAGTAACTGGAGTCTGAATAATGTCCACTAACGCCAAAGAGGGGCCAACGCTTAATTCCCTCTGCATATGATTTAACCAATCAGAGACCCTGGGCTTCTATGGTCCTTGAGGGAATTTACTGATGCTGCTACACAAATCACTAAGGACACCTCAGTGTACAAGCAGGAGCTTACCTTCTTCTCTAGAAGCCTCTGCTTTTCTACAGCTTCTTCCAGACTAAGGCCCACCCATTCAGCTTCCTCCCTGGGTATTTCAAACTCCTAGAGGGCAGGAAAAAAAAAAGATTCTGTTGTAAATTGTTGGTTTTAGGAGTTAAGAGACACGAGAGGAACACAGAGGGCAGAGCAACTGGATCTATAAACAGGTGGCACAACATCTGTACAGGACACTACAGCCACACAAGTTGCTGGGAGTGCCAAGTCCTGGGGGCCACTTTGTTTTGTGTCTCAGATGTAAAACATGTGCTCATGTAATGTTTTAGGAGTGAAATATTTGTGTATTTGTAAACAAGCAAATGAAGGACCCTGTGATGTGTGCAACATTTTGTACTCTGCCCATGAGCCCTGAACATCACAGAAGTGGTCCCTGCACAGTGTGAGCTACAATAGTTCCTTAAGCCGCGAGCTAAGATAGCTTACGTTATGCCTTTGTATTCTATTGTTCACCTAAAGCTCTGTGCCAGAACCATGTCGTGTTGTTACGCAAGGACCAGCACGTCTTTATAGAGAACAAGTTAACAGGACTAAGGTCCATTTCCAAGGCACCTTGTATTTATTATAGATCTCTTCTCGCTTTGCTGTGTCGTTTGGGTGTAGACTCGGGTCTCTAGACGCAAGACGTAAAAGCATTGCCCTTTTTAAATCCATTCCCAGCTTAGAGCATAGATCTTCCTTAGGTGTCTACAAAATAAATAAAATAAAGGACAAACAAGAATGAATGGTAACGGAATTGCCTACATAAACTACAATTAGAGAAAATCAGTTTAGAACTGGTAATGGTGTACACTTGTGAAGCACTCACTTTCCTAACAGGCTATTAAATTAAAGAGCGGACACAATGACTAGCAGAGATGCGCCAAGTTAAAATATCACCTTAATAATCTACTCACACAAAGGCGTAAGTCTGGTTCTAAATGTCCGGCACTAGTTAAGAGGTAGAAATCTCAATGTATACATCTATCCTAACCTAGGATGTTGTTATGAATCCATAGCTAGGGGATATACAGGTGATTGTAATAAATGCTTTATTGCAGTATATTAGCATTTAATAGAGATAAACAGTTATACTAAAGATTAGATGATATTAACTATGTCATGGAATTAATAGTTATATAATATAAGGTGTGAAGGAGGATACAAGAATTGGAAAGGTACCTGAACTGGGCAAGCAGTTCTTATGTATTAGAAGCACAGTTTAATTCGTATTATATATATATATATCCCTTTTGTTGGATAGAGCAGAAATTTTAAGCAACTTTCTAATTTACTCCTATTATCAATTTTTCTTCATTCTCTTTCTATCTTTATTTGAAAAAGAAGGCATCTAAGCTAATGATCCAGCCATTTTTTGGTTTAGAAACCTGGACAGCACTTGTTTATTGGTGGATGAATTTATCCACCAATCAGCACGAACAACCCAGGTTGCTCACCAAAAATGGGCCGGCATCTAAACTTACATTCTTCCTTTTCAAATAAACATACCAAGAGAATAAAGAAAAAATTTGATAATAGGAGTAAATTAGAAAATTGCAGGTTCTATCTGAAACAGGAAAGAAAAAAATTGGGTTCAGTGTCCCTTTAAGTATACATGTTGGGAGCCGTGGTATATTGATTACTCAATATACTTTAGGTGCTTGTAGTCATTAGTAATAAAGAATTCTAACGCTTTCAGATAGTTAGTTGTTTATAAATTGTAATTTAAGACACGCTGCGAATGTGGGCGCGTGTTGTACACTATAGAATACATCCCATCTAGCATTATATTCACGTAATATCGACAACAGTTTAGTAGTGGAGGGGTGCTTTAGAGGTAATAAGCCTTGACCAAAGTATTTATCAAAACCTAACAGAGATATTGATATTAGTACACACTTGAACGATGTATAACAGCAAAGATCTGTACCATATTATACAAGTAAAGCCTTTATATTAAGTTAACATTAGTGCACACACAGGGTGACTACCTATAAGAAAAAACTTGAATACAAGCTGTGCAACAAACGCAATACATTTAGCCAGCAACGGAACTAAACCGTTACACCAGTCACAGACGCTGCGGATGTTGGCTTTAATTAGTATATAGATTAACCAAGATTATTGTTGCAATACTGAGTACAGAGTTTTACAAATATTACTGTTGGGTAATTCATTGGCATATGATTAGACAGTCACTCAGCTGTGTAAGCTTAAAGGGACCCTGAACCCAAATGTTTTCTTCCGTGATTCAGATTGAGCATGGCATTTTAAGCAACTTTCTAATTTACTCCTATTATCAATTTTTCTTCGTTCTCTTGCTATCTTTATTTGAAATGCAAGAATGTAAGTTTAGATGCCGGACCATTTTTGGTGAACAACCTGGGTTGTTCTTGCTGATTGGTGGATAAATTCATCCACCAATAAAAAAGTTCTGTCCAGAGTACTGGAAAAAAAAAAAGCTTAGATGCATTATTTTTCAAATAAAGATAGCAAGAGAATGAAGAAAAATTGATAATAGGAGTAAATTAGAAAGTTGCTTAAAATTGCATGCTCTATCTGAATCATGAAAGAAAAATTTTGGGTTCAGTGTCCCTTTAAACCAGCGACCTAGTCACAGATATTAACTCCACTATTTAAGCTTAAGCAGTGGTTATCTGAAAGATATCTAAAAACAACTATCTGAAAGCGTTAGAATTCTTTATTACTAATGACTACAAGCACCTAAAGTATATGGAGTAATCAATATACCACGGCTCTCAACATTATAAGTTTATATCCAACATATATACTTAAAGATTACCCTTCAGATAAAATAACTTAATACTTAAAAGGGACACTGTAGCCAAAAATTTAATTCCGTGATTCAGATTGAGCATGAAATTTCAATCAAATTTCAAATTTACTCCTATTATCAAATTATCTTCATTCTCTTGGTATCTTTATTTGAAATGCAAGAATGTAAGTTTAGATGCCGGCCCATTTTTGTTAAACAACCTGGGTTGTCCTTGCTGATTGGTGGATAAATTCATCCACCAATAAAAAACATAATTTATGCTTACCTGATAAATTTATTTCTCTTGTAGTGTATCCAGTCCACGGATCATCCATTACTTGTGGGATATTCTCCTTCCCAACAGGAAGTTGCAAGAGGATCACCCACAGCAGAGCTGCTATATAGCTCCTCCCCTAACTGTCATATCCAGTCATTCGACCGAAAACAAACAGAGAAAGGAGAAACCATAGGGTGCAGTGGTGACTGTAGTTTAATTAAAATTTAGACCTGCCTCAAAAGGACAGGGCGGGCCGTGGACTGGATACACTACAAGAGAAATAAATTTATCAGGTAAGCATAAATTATGTTTTCTCTTGTTAAGTGTATCCAGTCCACGGATCATCCATTACTTGTGGGATACCAATACCAAAGCTAAAGTACACGGATGATGGGAGGGACAAGGCAGGATTAAGCGGAAGGAACCACTGCCCGAAGAACCTTTCTCCCAAAAACAGCTTCCGAAGAAGCAAAAGTTTCAAATTTGATTACCTCCATACACTGAGCCACCGAAGGGCGCGGAATGGAGTGAAGAACACGGCAAGCATTTAGAAGTTTTGATAACCTGGACTCTGTCAGGTAAATTTTCATTTCTACAGAATCCGTAAGAGTCCCTAAGAAGGAGACTCTTGTGAGTGGGGATAGAGAACTCTTTTCCTCGTTCACTTTCCACCCGTGCGACCTCAGAAATGCCAGAACTATCTCTGTATGAGACTTGGCAACTTGAAAGCTTGACGCCTGTATCAGGATGTCGTCTAGATACGGAGCTACCGCTATGCCTCGCGGTCTTAGAACCGCCAGAAGTGAGCCCAGAACCTTTATAAATATTCTCGGGGCTGTAGCCAACCCGAAGGGAAGAGCTACAAATTGGTAATGCCTGTCAAGAAAGGCAAACCTTAGAAACCGATGATGGTCTTTGTGAATCGGTATGTGAAGGTAGGCATCCTTTAGGTCCACTGTGGTCATGTACTGACCCTCTTGGATCATGGGTAGGATGGACCGAATAGTTTCCATTTTGAAAGATGGAAATCTGAGGAATTTGTTTAAGATCTTTAGATCCAAAATTGGTCTGAAGGTTCCCTCTTTTTTGGGAACCACACACAGATTTGAATAAAAAACATAATTTATGTAAGAACTTACCTGATAAATTCATTTCTTTCATATTAGCAAGAGTCCATGAGCTAGTGACGTATGGGATATACATTCCTACCAGGAGGGGCAAAGTTTCCCAAACCTCAAAATGCCTATAAATACACCCCTCACCACACACACAAATCAGTTTAACGAATAGCCAAGAAGTGGGGTGATAAGAAAAAAAGTGCGAAAGCATAAAAAATAAGGAATTGGAATAATTGTGCTTTATACAAAAAAATCAAAAACAACACAAAAAAAGGGTGGGCCTCATGGACTCTTGCTAATATGAAAGAAATTAATTTATCAGGTAAGTTCTTATATAAATTATGTTTTCTTTCATGTAATAAGCAAGAGTCCATGAGCTAGTGACGTATGGGATAATGACTACCCAAGATGTGAATCTTCCACGCAAGAGTCACTAGAGAGGGAGGGATAAAATAAAGACAGCCAATTCCGCTGAAAATAATCCACACCCAAAATAAAGTTTAAATCTTATAATGAAAAAACTGAAATTATAAGCAGAAGAATCAAACTGAAACAGCTGCCTGAAGTACTTTTCTACCAAAAACTGCTTCAGAAGAAGAAAACACATCAAAATGGCAGAATTTAGTAAAAGTATGCAAAGAAGACCAAGTTGCTGCTTTGCAAATCTGATCAACCGAAGCTTCATTCCTAAATGCCCAGGAAGTAGAAACTGACCTAGTAGAATGAGCTGTAATCCTTTGAGGCAGAGTTTTACCCGACTCGACATAAGCATGATGAATTAAAGATTTCAACCAAGATGCCAAAGAAATGGCAGAGGCCTTCTGACCTTTCCTAGAACCGGAAAAGATAACAAATAGACTAGAAGTCTTTCGGAAATTCTTAGTAGCTTCAACATAATATTTCAAAGCTCTAACTACATCCAAAGAATGCAATGATCTCTCCTTAGAATTCTTAGGATTAGGACATAATGAAGGAACCACAATTTCTCTACTAATGTTGTTAGAATTCACAACCTTAGGTAAAAATTGAAAAGAAGTTCGCAACACCGCCTTATCCTGATGAAAAATCAGAAAAGGAGACTCACAAGAAAGAGCAGATAATTCAGAAACTCTTCTAGCAGAAGAGATGGCCAAAAGAAACAAAACTTTCCAAGAAAGTAATTTAATGTCTAATAAATGCATAGGTTCAAACGGAGGAGCTTGAAGAGCCCCCAGAACCAAATTCAAACTCCAAGGAGGAGAAATTGACTTAATGACAGGTTTATACGAACCAAAGCTTGTACAAAACAATGAATATCAGGAAGATTAGCAATCTTTCTATGAAAAAGAACAGAAAGAGCAGAGATTTGTCCTTTCAAGGAACTTGCAGACAAACCTTTATCCAAACCATCCTGAAGAAACTGTAAAATTCTCGGAATTCTAAAAGAATGCCAGGAAAAGTGATGAGAAAGACACCAAGAAATGTAAGTCTTCCAGACTCTATAATATATCTCCCTAGATACAGATTTACGAGCCTGTAACATAGTATTAATCACAGAGTCAGAGAAACCTCTTTGACTAAGAATCAAGCGTTCAATCTCCATACCTTTAAATTTAAGGATTTGAGATCCTGATGGAAAAAAAGGACCTTGCGACAGAAGGTCTGGTCTTAACGGAAGAGTCCACGGTTGGCAAGAGGCCATCCGGACAAGATCCGCATACCAAAACCTGTGAGGCCATGCTGGAGCCACCAGCAGAACAAACGAGCATTCCTTCAGAATCTTGGAGATTACTCTTGGAAGAAGAACTAGAGGCGGAAAGATATAGGCAGGATGATACTTCCAAGGAAGTGACAATGCATCCACTGCTTCCGCTTGAGGATCCCTGGATCTGGACAGATACCTGGGAAGTTTCTTGTTTAGATGAAAAGCCATCAGATCTATTTCTGGAAGACCCCACATTTGAATGATCTGAAGAAATACCTCTGGGTGAAGAGACCATTCGCCCGGATGTAACGTTTGGCGACGGAGATAATCCGCTTCCCAATTGTCTATACCTGGGATATGAACCGCAGAAATTAGACAGGAGCTGGATTCCGCCCATACCAGTATTCGAGATACTTCTTTCATAGCCAGAGGACTGTGAGTCCCTCCTTGATGATTGATGTATGCCACAGTTGTGACATTGTCTGTCTGAAAACAAATGAACGATTCTCTCTTTAGAAGAGGCCATGACTGAAGAGCTCTGAAAATTGCACGGAGTTCCAAAATATTGATTGGTAATCTCACCTCCTGAGATTCCCAACCCCCTTGTGCTGTCAGAGACCCCCAAACAGCTCCCCAACCTGTCAGACTTGCATCTGTTGAAATTACAGTCCAGGTCGGAAGAACAAAAGAAGCCCCCTGAACTAAACGATGGTGATCTGTCCACCACGTCAGAGAGTGTCGTACAATCGGTTTTAAAGATATTAATTGAGATATCTTTGTATAATCCCTGCACCACTGGTTCAGCATACAGAGCTGAAGAGGTCGCATGTGAAAACGAGCAAAGGGGATCGCATCAGATGCAGCAGTCATAAGACCTAGAATTTCCATGCATAAGGCTACCGAAGGGAATGATTGTGATTGAAGGTTTTGACAAGCTGAGATCAATTTTAGACGTCTCTTGTCTGTCAGAGACAGAGTCATGGACACTGAATCTATCTGGAAACCTAAAAAGGTAACCCTTGTTTGAGGAATCAATGAACTTTTCGGTAAATTGATCCTCCAACCATGATCTTGAAGAAACAACACAAGTCTATTCGTATGAGATTCTGCTAAATGTGAAGACTGAGCAAGTACCAAGATATCGTCCAAATAAGGAAATACCACAATACCCTGTTCTCTGATTACAGACAGAAGGGCACCGAGAACCTTTGTAAAAATCCTTGGAGCTGTTGCTAGGCCAAACGGCAGAGCCACAAACTGGTAATGCTTGTCTAGGAAAGAGAATCTCAGAAACTGATAGTGATCTGGATGAATCGGAATATGCATCCTGTAAATCTATTGTGGACATATAATGCCCTTGCTGAACAAAAGGCAGAATAGTCCTTATAGTTACCATTTTGAATGTTGGTAAGCTTACATAACGATTCAATATTTTTAGATCCAGAACTGGTCTGAAGGAATTCTCCTTCTTTGGTACAATGAAGAGATTTGAATAAAACCCCAGCCCCTGTTCCAGAACTGGAACTGGCATAATTACTCCAGCCAACTCTAGATCTGAAACACATTTCAGAAATGCTTGAGCCTTTGCTGGATTTACTGGGACACGGGAAAGAAAAAATCTCTTTACAGGAGGCCTTATCTTGAAGCCAATTCTGTACCCTTCTGAAACAATGTTTTGAATCCAAAGATTGTGAATTGAATTGATCCAAATTTGTTTGAAAAATCGTAATCTGCCCCCTACCAGCTGAGCTGGAATGAGGGCCACACCTTCATGTGGACTTGGGAGCTGGTTTTGGTTTTCTAAAAGGCTTGGACTTATTCCAGACTGGAGATGGTTTCCAAACTGATACCGCTCCTGAGGGCGAAGGATCAGGCTTTTTTTCCTTATTGTGACGAAAGGAACGAAAACGATTATTAGACCTAAATTTACCTTTAGATTATTTATCCTGTGGTAAAAAAGTTCCTTTCCCTCCAGTAACAGTTGAGATAATAGAATCCAACTGAGAACCAAATAATTTATTACCCTGGAAAGAAAGGGAAAGCAAAGTTGACTTAGAAAACATATCAGCATTCCAAGTTTTAAGCCATAAAGCTCTTCTAGCTAAAATAGCTAGAGACATATACCTGACATCAACTCTAATGATATCAAAGATGGCATCACAAATAAAGTTATTAGCATGTTGAAGAAGATTAACAATGCTATGAGAGTTATGATCTGTTACTTGTTGCGCTAAAGCTTCTAACCAAAAAGTTGAAGCTGCAGCAACATCCGCTAAAGATATAGCAGGTCTAAGAAGATTACCTGAACATAAGTAAGCTTTTCTTAGAAAGGATTCAATCTTCCTATCTAAAGGATCCTTAAAGGAAGTACTATCTGCCGTAGGAATAGTAGTACGTTTAGCAAGAGTAGAGACAGCCCCATCAACTTTAGGGATTTTGTCCCAAAACTCTAATCTGTCAGACGGCACAGGATATAATTGCTTAAAACGTTTAGAAGGAGTAAATGAATTACCCAAATTATTCCATTCCCTGGAGATTACTTCAGAAATAGCATCAGGGACAGGAAAAACTTCTGGAATAACTACAGGAGATTTAAAAACCTTATTTAAACGTTTAGATTTAGTATCAAGAGGACCAGAATCCTCTATTTCTAATGCAATTAAGACCTCTTTAAGTAAAGAACGAATAAATTCCATTTTGAATAAATATGAAGATTTATCAGCATCAACCTCTGAGACAGAATCCTCTGAACCAGAGGAACCATTATCAGAATCAGAATGATGATGTTCATTTAAAAATTCATCTGAAAAATGAGAAGTTTTAAAAAGACCTTTTACGTTTACTAGAAGGGGGAATAACAGACATAGCCTTCTTAATGGATTTAGAAACAAAATCTCTTATGTTAACAGGAACACTCTGAGTATTAGATGTTGATGGAACCACAACAGGTAATGTAACATTACTAAAGGAAATATTATCTGCATTAACAAGTTTGTCATGACATTCATTACAAACAACAGCTGGAGGAACAGATACCACAAGTTTACAACAGATACACTTAACTTTGGTAGATCCAGCACCAGGCAGCGTTTTTCCAGAAGTATCTTCTGACTCAGTGTCAATCTGGGACATCTTGCAATATGTAATAGAAAAAACAACATATAAAGCAAAATTGATCAAATTCCTTAAATGACAGTTTCAGGAATGGGAAAAAATGCCAGTGAACAAGCTTCTAGCAACCAGAAGCAATAAATAATGAGACTTAAATAATGTGGAGACAAAAGTGACGCCCATATTTTTTAGCGCCAAAAAAGACGCCCACATTATTTGGCGCCTAAATGCTTTTGGCGCCAAAAATGACGCCACATCCGGAACGCCAACACTTTTGGCGCAAAAAAAAGTCAAAAAATGACGCATCTTCCGGCGACACGTATGACGCCGGAAACAGAAAAAAACTTTTTGCGCCAAAAAAGTCTGCGCCAAAAAAGTCCGCGCCAAGAATGACGCAATAAAATGAAGCATTTTCAGCCCCCGCGAGCCTAACAGCCCACAGGAAAAAAAAGTCAAATTTTAAGGTAAGAAAAAAATTGATTTATTCATATGCATTATCCCAAATATGAAACTGACTGTCTGAAATAAGGAACGTTGAACATCCTGAGTCAAGGCAAATAAATGTTTGAATACATATATTTAGAACTTTACATAAAAGTGCCCAACCATAGCTTAGAGTGTCACAGAAAATAAGACTTACTTACCCCAGGACACTCATCTACATGTAGTAGAAAGCCAAACCAGTACTGAAACGAGAATCAGTAGAGGTAATGGTATATATAAGAGTATATCGTCGATCTGAAAAGGGAGGTAAGAGATGAATCTCTACGACCGATAACAGAGAACCTATGAAATAGACCCCGTAGAAGGAGATCATTGAATTCAAATAGGCAATACTCTCCTCACATCCCTCTGACATTAACTGCACGCTGAGAGGAAAACCGGGCTCCAACCTGCTGCGGAGCGCATATCAACGTAGAATCTAGCACAAACTTACTTCACCACCTCCATAGGAGGCAAAGTTTGTAAAACTGATTTGTGGGTGTGGTGAGGGGTGTATTTATAGGCATTTTGAGGTTTGGGAAACTTTGCCCCTCCTGGTAGGAATGTATATCCCATACGTCACTAGCTCATGGACTCTTGCTAATTACATGAAAGAAACCCTGTCCTTGTTCCGTCCGCGGAACTGGATGGATCATTCCCATAATTAGGAGGTCTTGCACACAGCGTAGGAATGCCTCTTTCTTTATCTGATTTGCAGATAGCCTTGAAAGATGAAATCTCCCTTGTGGAGGGGAAGCTTTGAAGTCCAGAAGATATCCCTGAGACATGATCTTGAACATCTCTTGCCCATGCCTGGGCGAAGAGAGAAGTCTGCCCCCTACTAGATCCGTCGCCGGATAGGGGGCCATTCCTT